>NC_141884.1:18459810-18759810 GCF_030686135.1 Camelina sativa | reverse complement strand
ATTTCGAATTATATATCCACGATTACAAAATATTTTGTTTACTAAATTTTAGTAACTTACCAAATCTTCCAAGATAATATGATCAAATATTAAATACTATGATATATTCTTTAGAACATCCTACACCTACTATAAAAGCAACGTATGTGATGAACGTCGTACACACCTCGCATACTTCAAACTACAAACCTATCATTTCAAAAAAAAAAAAAATGGCTGACATTTATTAAGACCTACTATAAAATCTAAGTGGAGGTTATTGGTTTGAGATTTGAATAGAGTTTTAAATATTTTAAATGTTATGTAGAGTATATTGTTATTTGATCAAGATTTTGTTAAACTTTGTTTAGTGTTATTAGTTTGTGATTTGTAACAAGTCATTTAAAATCTTAACAACTTTGGGTTATTGGATTCAGACTTTTATGTTCAGACTTTTATAAAGTCATTAAAAGTTTTGTGTTATTCAATTAAAACAAAAAAATTTAGGATTGTTAATGAGTTCAATTATTATGTTATTGGTTCATGATTTTAGACACTTTATTTACAAAATAAAGTCATGGAAAATATCACAAAAATACAGGGATTATTTGGAGGACTTTACAAGATTTTAAAAAACTAATCAACAAAACTCTCTAGCAATCTTTAACAATCTTTCACTTATTCACTTTTAGTATTTTGTTGAACTCTTCAAAAATCTTCATAAATTAGAATCCAATACCACCCCTTAAATTAATCAACCCACAAAATTAGCGTATAATTTAAACAACTAATTAAAACTAATTAGCGCTTAGTTTATAAGGAAGTTCATATAATATTAGCAGCTTAATCTAGGAAAATAAAACAACCGACCCTTTTTTTTGTTAAATAATAATAAATAATATAAATATATAAATAAACTACAACTAGTGGTCCATATCCACTAGCCACCTAACCACATTCACAATCAACAGCGGAACAACACACCAATAAATATCCAATAAACCAATAATAATCCAATAATAATCCAATATCATAACATAAGCAATAACCAAATACCCAACAACAAGAAACAAGGAACCAGCAACCTAGCAATGTTTCTAACGACTCAATTCTAGCAACCTAACAATGTTAGACAACATCCAATCAAGTCCCTAGAACATCCTCCTCTTCATTGCCTTTGATTCCACGATCACACTTTGCCTTTACCTGCACACCACAAACAACAATTAAGATGCGTAAGAGACGCCTCGCATTAACGTACACGTACACATGTTTAGTATTTAAAATATTATATGCATATTTCATGATCAAATTGTCTATGTGCCGCATGACTTCGCTACACCGTATCTCAAACTTTGATATTAAGAAAATTTCAAGTACATAATTTGAATCTTTCATATATAATGTCATCGATGTGCATAAACTTATGGTTTTAACTTTTAAACTTTGCTACTTCTTGTGTCACTTCCTCCTAAACGGTTTAGCCATTATGATTTTCTAACTATAGGTCGAATATAACAATTTTTGAAAAGGTGGGTATATTGTTTTTCTCAACAAGATTTTATGATAACAAATTTATAGAACGAAATTAATAGCTAACGGGTAATTCGACAATCCAAAATGGAGTTATGAGACATCCACAAGATTTAAAGGCCTTTAAGATTCATTAGATTCGGACCCGCATATACGTGCGGGTTGATTTCAAAAACTAAGTTTACTAACATATTTGTAAACATTTTTTTAGAAATGTTATTAATATTCAAGATCCAAATTCTACATTTGGTTTAGACAAAAAGAATGATCAGATTTGTTTTTGTTATCAATAAAGACAATACCATAAAAAAAAAGTAGTAACGAAAACAGTATGTTTATTTTGAGACAGAAAATGCGTCTCGTTCCGTATATGTTAAGATTTTTCTATCGCATAACTAAAGTTTTAATAATAATTTAACTACTTGAGATCTTATATTCTATCTCATTACTAAGGTTTTAATAATAATTTAAATATTTGAGATCTTATATTGTAGTCCAACAAATAAGAAAACATGTAAGAGATTCAGAACTGCATATATGTACGACATTTTATTGGTAGATATATTTATTTGATATGATATTTAGAACATAAACTTATATTGGGTTGTTTTCATAATATTGTTATAACCATCAATTTTGGATCGACATGATAGCGAACCCGGATCAATTGTGATATGGATTAGTGATCAGCTCAGGTTAGGAGGTTTATGAGGGCTCTACGTGATGATTAACCCCGTCTGCTATGCCTGCCCTGCAATATATTAAATTATATTGACCCACGAAAACTTGTCCCATGTAATCCACATAAATAAATGTTATGTCTGAATCATGCTTGAATCTAGAATAGTTTAGATAATATATTTTTTCTGAATTACATGTTTCTTTCCATATAGATATTAAATTAGATGATCGTTTAGAAATATCAAATAATATACTACCAAAATTAAATAAATTTCCATATATACATTACCAATATTAATAATCTAATTAGCTATGAACACTTTTAAAACGACTTTCATAAATATTGGCTACTTATCAAGTTGTTGATTTAATTTTAATTATTTTGTAATTTGTAAACAAAGATCCACAAGTTTATATGACCAGGATCCAACGGGTCAACAAAATTAGCTGGTCTTTACTACCAAAAAAAATAAAATTACCTTTTTGATTTTTTCTCTTCTAATCAAAAATAATCTACCCCTAAAATGTAAAACAAAAAATGTGAAGTTACAATTTATGTAATATATTAAAAAACAATTTATCTTTTATACCACACATATATATCTTACACTATTTGTAGATAGATGCATAACTCTAGTAGTACATAATTACATGTTGTTTTCATCTATATAACTCTAAATACAGTAAAATCAATCACAAGTAAAGTATATTATACGTCAAGAAGTGCCTTGATTTTTCTCCTCCCTGTTTTACCTTAGAAAATACAGACATTACAATCGTAAATCATTTTAAAAAGTCTTTTAATCATGCAATTTCAAAACTTTGATTAGACTATGGGCCAGTTCGTTTAATCATGCAAGTTCACGTTTTCTTAATCTGTCTCTGGTTTAGTTTTAGCGACACTAATTACCGAATTCATTGCTTTTAAGTCGCTCACTTGTAATTTGAGGGTTGAAACGAACATACCTTATAATATATTATTGAAAACTTGAGGGTTGCCACTACAGTGACATTATATTCTATTATAACATATATAAGTTATAATAAAAATTAAAACCTGTAGAGTTGTGCAAAAGGTGCGGTGTAGCTTGTGTATTCTGAATTTTTTTTTTATTGAAAACATTGTAACAGTTTTTCCTATGATTTTGGTTTTACATGTCACTCTGTATAAACCACAAAAAAAATATGAGAAAACATAGGCTTAAGAAAATAATTCAATATTAAATTAATATGTAACTGATGATTCCATATTTATTCAAAACTGGCATATTCGTTGTCCTGTTAACCACTCAAGTCAAACTCTCATTAATACATGTATATATACATGGGAATGAAATTATCATAACCTTCCATCCTAATGTTCACGTGTACTTAATCTTATATACTTGCTTTTTGAAGTACAAAAAGTAAAATAATAACTTTAGTTTACATGTAATTTTGAGACTATAATACATGAATTTAATATATTATTGGTTTAGTGAATTAACTTAATAGTTGCTTTCCCTGGTTTCTTTTTGCTTCATACTGAAGATGTTACTGGGTTAATCACCGAGTGAAAAAATCTGAAACAAATCAATAACTTGAGGTAGGAAAAAACACCAAAAGAACTATTTTGATTTTATATAACCAAAAAACACCAAAAGAGCACTAAAAAAAAATACCAAATTTAGAGAGGTTAATTTAGAGAAGTCTTCTATAATGTTTGGCAAGAAGGTTCCTTCTGAAATAAGGGATCAGTTGAAGTCGGTTATTGGTATTTCTAAAGAGGGGGGTATGGGCTCGTATTTGGGCATTCCTGAAAGCCTCCAAGGATCAAAAACGAAGGTTTTTCGTTATGTTAAAGATCGGTTGGATGACTGAGTCAATGGTTGGAATGCAAAGCTCTTATCGAAAGGTGGTAAGGAGATTATGATTAAATCAGTAGCGCTGGCACTTCCTAACCATGTGCTGTCCTGCTATAAATTGCCGCAGGAGTTGACATCTAAATTAACGGGTGCTATTTCCACCTTTTGGTGGAAATCCAATGATAGGACTCGTGGTCTACATTGGGTGGCCTGAGATAAATTATGTAAGGATAAGTGTGAAGGGGGTCTAGGTTTCAGAGCCCTGGAACAATTTAATGATGCTATGCTAGCGAAACAGTATTGGCGGTTAATTCAACATCTGACGTCCTTAATGGCTCGGTGTTGAAGGGCAGATATTTTAGAAATAAACACCCTCTTATGGCCAAAAAACCATATAACCCCTCCTTCGCTTGGAGGAGTATTTTTTCAACTAAGGAATTGGTGGAACATGGAGCGCGGTGGGCGGTAGGATCGGGTTGTTCTATTTCGGTTTGCCGTGACCCATGGATACCGGATATTCGACCACGCCCAGCAAATGGTCAGGGAAGACACTGGTTACCGAGTTTGATGGTGAACCACTTAATTAATCCTGTTACGAAGGATTGGCATTTGCCTGCTCTGGAGGAGTTTCTGGATCCGGGGGATATACAGATTATTCGGAGTATGGCGGTCAGTAAAGTCCAGCGATCGGATTGTTTAGTATGGCACTTTACCAAGTCAGGGAAGTATACGGTTAAATCAGGATATCGGCTAGCCGGAGAATTATTGACGGATGTCGAATACGGGCCGACTTGTATGGCCCTTAGGGCCCAATCGTGGAAACTTGATGTTCCCCCGAAGGTCCAACATTTTTTCTGGCAGATTGCTTCGGGCACTCTCCCAGTGTTGAAACGGCTTGCGTATAGGGGTGTCCAGTGTGATACTCTCTGCAAACAATGTGAGTCTGCACCAGAGACGATTAACCATGCTCTTTTTGACTGTCCTCGTTCGCGCGATGTTTGGGGTTTGTCGCCGGTTTTGGTAGTTCCGAATGGTTTTCCATATGCTTCAATCTATGCAAATTTAGATTTTATTTTTTGGCGGGCAGATTCTCAATCGGGGGATCCAGATGTAGCTATCCACCTCCCCTGGATACTTTGGTCACTATGGAAAGATAGGAATAAAAAGTTTTTCAGGGGTTAGAGGCAGAGCCGATGGAGATTTTACTCCAGGAGAATAATGATAGACTATTGTGGGAAGAAGCCAAATCTTACTCAGATAGCTATTTACATACTACGCCTCTGCTGGAGGACAGGGGGGTGTTTCCTCGTTGTCAGATTGATGGCTCATGGAAGGGTTCAGATCCTCTGCAGGGACTGGGGTGGTGGTGTTGTAGTGATGAAGTTTCGACGCTTCTTCTGGGAGCACGGAGCCAAAGGCGCGGCTCCACATCCTTACATGCAGAGCTACAAGCCTTGATTTGGGCTATGGAGTCACTTTTGGCGGCGGGAGTGGATTGTCAGAGTTTCGAGACAGATTGTGCAGAACTGGTGGCAATGGTGGAGATGCCTGACGATTGGCCAGCTTTTTCGAATCTGTTGGAGGAGTTTTTTGTGCTCAGATCATGCTTCCCCTCCTTCTCCCTAACCAGGATCACTAGAGAGCTCAATGTACGGGCAGATTGTCTAGCCCGTTCTTCAAGATCTTTACTTTCAGAAATTTCCTTTGTAAACTCTTTCCCTCCGGTTTGGGCAACCAATCTTGGAGTTTTATTTTAATTTAATTAATGTTTGGTTGAAAAAAAAAAACCAAATATTTTAATAGAACTATAGCAATGAATCTGAGTGATCGGCATGTCAATAGAAGCAGTACTTATACAAAAACAAATAAGCTGCCATTTAGGGTTATAGAAAAATCTTTCATTTAATATATTTTTCTTAATAGTTATGGTTCCTATAATTACTCCGAATGGTTAGTAGGTTAGGAAAATAATAATTCTAAATTTTCAAAAATACATTTACAACTGTGATCGATAAAGAAAAAACATTTGTTATATTGGTAGATATTTTAAGAAACAATCAATTAGTTTGTTATTAAAATGGTATATTGTTAACTGTTTTGATTTTTAATTGTCGATTAGTTATGGCAAGTACAAATTATTAGGGATATATTTAATTCTGATTTCCTTATTATCTATGTTTATAATTTTTCCGAGATTTTGGTATTAATTTCCGAGATTTTCTTAGATTTTTTTTTTTTTGATCAAATGATTTTCTGTAACATCCGCGAACCGGAATATGCGTTTTTGGTTGGGGTGTCGATCGATACCCTTGTAGCATCGATCGACACCACTAATTCTGGATTCGTCGGGTTTGTTTCAATCGTTGATTTGGACCGGTTTGGTTTAAGGAAACCATTGAACCGGGTCTTAAAAGGAAGAAAACGACCTAGGTCGTGTTTCAGAGGTTGTTGTGTCGCTGTTTGAGAGAAAACAAAAGGAGAAAAACAGTTTCAAAGGTTCTTGAGAGAGTTTGTGGGATTTCAAGGCGTTTTTGGTGAGATCTTGCTGTGGGAGTGAAGATCCAAGGCTAGGAACGTGTTAGAGGGCTGCTGAGAGTGTTGGATTCGTTTCCTTTGGTCTAAATCTTCCTTCAAAGAGGTGAGTGTATGACCATGGCTAATCTAAGCCTTTGATTCCCTTGTTCTTGCTTGTGTGTTTTTTTCTTGCTGGGAATTTGTTGATACAGGTTCCTACGGAGGTATAAGGCTTGGGTTTTGAGTATTGGACGTTTTGGAGGAGATTGGGAGCGAGATTCGACTCTCGACTTTGCGCGGATCGCAGTTGCAGAGGGAGTGTCGATCGACACCACTTGGTGTCGGTCGACACTAGCAAGTCAAGCATCGATCGACACTGTGGGGTAGTGTCGGTCGACACCATTGAGCTAGTGTCGGTCGACACTAGGCTGGTGTTGGTCGACACCTCCCTTCCAGCGAGACGATGTTTGATTTCCTGGTTTGTGTGTTTGTTTGTTGCTTGTTTTGGAACTTTGGAATCATTGTTGCTTATGTGTATAGCCCAGTAGATGGGAGGATCGCCTCACTAAGTATTTGTGATACTTACGCATCTCAATTGTTGTTTGTGGTGTGCAGGTAAAGGCAAAGTGTGATCGTGGAATCAAAGGCAATGAAGAAGAGGATGTTCTAGGGACTCGATTGGATGTTGTCTGACATTGTTAGGTTGCTAGAATTGAGTCGTTAGAAACATTGCTAGGTTGCTGGTTCCTTGTTTCTTGTTGTTGGGTATTTGGTTATTGCTTATGTTATGATATTGGATTATTGTTTGATTATTATTGGTTTATTGGATATTTATTGGTGTATTGTTCCGCTGTTGATTGTGAATGTGGTTAGGTGGCTAGTGGATATGGGACCACTAGTTGTAGTTTATTTATATATTTATATTATTTATTATTATTTAAAAAAAAAAGGGGTCGGTTGTTTCACTTTGGTATCAGAGCCCTTACGGTTCTAGGTTTGGGTTCACTAGGTTTTTGTTGTAGATGTTTGGGATGCTTTAATTGATTATGTGAGTTAGTCAATTATGTGTGGCATGGAGTCCTAGAACATCCTCTTCGAGCCGAGTGTGTGATTCCACGGTGAGTTTATGTTTCTGTGCTATAATAGAAATTGTTTGCTTAGCCTTCTGTTCATGGTAGTGCAGATGGTTAGAGAGGATGCTGTGGCTGGTCGAGGTCGTGGACGCAGACGTGGTCGTGGACGCGGACGTGGTCGTGGACGCGGACGTGGTCGTGGTAGGGGCAGAGTCCCAGTGGTTAGTGAGACCGAGGACCAGAGTGTGACAGCTGAGGGTGTTGGCGAGTTGTAGGGTGTTTCTGGGGATTCCGTGAGTGTGGCAGGAGGGGGCGGTGTTGATGCTCCCGTGGCCAGTGATGCTAGGGTCTCGGATGTGGGAGTCCCAGCGGGTGGAGTTCCTGGTACTGACTTTGCGGCTCTGCTAGCAGAGGTGTTGGCGCGGTTACCACCAGTGGTACCGGCTCCGGCTCAGGTAGTGCCACCAGTGGTGGCGGAGGAGCGGCAGCCAATGGCTGCGGATATAGGGGTCCATGCTCGTTATCTCAGCATGTTGACAGAGATGGGTCGGTTGCGTACTGAGCAGTTTCCAGGAGGTGTGGATCCTACTGCTGCGGATGCGTGGAGGACGAGGGTGGAACGTAACTTCCATACTCTGAGATGTCTTGAGGAGTTCTGGGTGGACATAGGGGTCTACTTTTTGAGTGGTGATGCTGAGTTGTGGTGGAGATCTGTGGCTGCTAGGAGGGTGCAGCGGGAGATGACTTGGGCTGACTTCGTTTTGGAGTTCAACCGCAAGTATTTTCCTAGAGAGGCATTGGATCGTTTGGAGGTGCAGTTCCTTCAGTTGTCTCAGGGGACACGGTCAGTGCGGGAGCTGGACTTGGAGTTCAGTCGACTTTTTTGTTATGGGGGTCGGGCTATGGAGCCTGAGGAGGCTCAGGTTAGGAGGTTTATGAGGGCTCTACGTGATGATTAACCCCGTCTGCTATGCCTGCCCTGCAATATATTAAATTATATTGACCCACGAAAACTTGTCCCATGTAATCCACATAAATAAATGTTATGTCTGAATTATGCTTGAATCTAGAATAGTTTAGATAATATATTTTTTCTGAATTACATGTTTCTTTCCATATAGATATTAAATTAGATGATCGTTTAGAAATATCAAATAATATACTACCAAAATTAAATAAATTTCCATATATACATTACCAATATTAATAATCTAATTAGCTATGAACACTTTTAAAACGACTTTCATAAATATTGGCTACTTATCAAGTTGTTGATTTAATTTTAATTATTTTGTAATTTGTAAACAAAGATCCACAAGTTTATATGACCAGGATCCAACGGGTCAACAAAATTAGCTGGTCTTTACTACCAAAAAAAATAAAATTACCTTTTTGATTTTTTCTCTTCTAATCAAAAATAATCTACCCCTAAAATGTAAAACAAAAAATGTGAAGTTACAATTTATGTAATATATTAAAAAACAATTTATCTTTTATACCACACATATATATCTTACACTATTTGTAGATAGATGCATAACTCTAGTAGTACATAATTACATGTTGTTTTCATCTATATAACTCTAAATACAGTAAAATCAATCACAAGTAAAGTATATTATACGTCAAGAAGTGCCTTGATTTTTCTCCTCCCTGTTTTACCTTAGAAAATACAGACATTACAATCGTAAATCATTTTAAAAAGTCTTTTAATCATGCAATTTCAAAACTTTGATTAGACTATGGGCCAGTTCGTTTAATCATGCAAGTTCACGTTTTCTTAATCTGTCTCTGGTTTAGTTTTAGCGACACTAATTACCGAATTCATTGCTTTTAAGTCGCTCACTTGTAATTTGAGGGTTGAAACGAACATACCTTATAATATATTATTGAAAACTTGAGGGTTGCCACTACAGTGACATTATATTCTATTATAACATATATAAGTTATAATAAAAATTAAAACCTGTAGAGTTGTGCAAAAGGTGCGGTGTAGCTTGTGTATTCTGAATTTTTTTTTTTATTGAAAACATTGTAACAGTTTTTCCTATGATTTTGGTTTTACATGTCACTCTGTATAAACCACAAAAAAAATATGAGAAAACATAGGCTTAAGAAAATAATTCAATATTAAATTAATATGTAACTGATGATTCCATATTTATTCAAAACTGGCATATTCGTTGTCCTGTTAACCACTCAAGTCAAACTCTCATTAATACATGTATATATACATGGGAATGAAATTATCATAACCTTCCATCCTAATGTTCACGTGTACTTAATCTTATATACTTGCTTTTTGAAGTACAAAAAGTAAAATAATAACTTTAGTTTACATGTAATTTTGAGACTATAATACATGAATTTAATATATTATTGGTTTAGTGAATTAACTTAATAGTTGCTTTCCCTGGTTTCTTTTTGCTTCATACTGAAGATGTTACTGGGTTAATCACCGAGTGAAAAAATCTGAAACAAATCAATAACTTGAGGTAGGAAAAAACACCAAAAGAACTATTTTGATTTTATATAACCAAAAAACACCAAAAGAGCACTAAAAAAAAATACCAAATTTAGAGAGGTTAATTTAGAGAAGTCTTCTATAATGTTTGGCAAGAAGGTTCCTTCTGAAATAAGGGATCAGTTGAAGTCGGTTATTGGTATTTCTAAAGAGGGGGGTATGGGCTCGTATTTGGGCATTCCTGAAAGCCTCCAAGGATCAAAAACGAAGGTTTTTCGTTATGTTAAAGATCGGTTGGATGACTGAGTCAATGGTTGGAATGCAAAGCTCTTATCGAAAGGTGGTAAGGAGATTATGATTAAATCAGTAGCGCTGGCACTTCCTAACCATGTGCTGTCCTGCTATAAATTGCCGCAGGAGTTGACATCTAAATTAACGGGTGCTATTTCCACCTTTTGGTGGAAATCCAATGATAGGACTCGTGGTCTACATTGGGTGGCCTGAGATAAATTATGTAAGGATAAGTGTGAAGGGGGTCTAGGTTTCAGAGCCCTGGAACAATTTAATGATGCTATGCTAGCGAAACAGTATTGGCGGTTAATTCAACATCTGACGTCCTTAATGGCTCGGTGTTGAAGGGCAGATATTTTAGAAATAAACACCCTCTTATGGCCAAAAAACCATATAACCCCTCCTTCGCTTGGAGGAGTATTTTTTCAACTAAGGAATTGGTGGAACATGGAGCGCGGTGGGCGGTAGGATCGGGTTGTTCTATTTCGGTTTGCCGTGACCCATGGATACCGGATATTCGACCACGCCCAGCAAATGGTCAGGGAAGACACTGGTTACCGAGTTTGATGGTGAACCACTTAATTAATCCTGTTACGAAGGATTGGCATTTGCCTGCTCTGGAGGAGTTTCTGGATCCGGGGGATATACAGATTATTCGGAGTATGGCGGTCAGTAAAGTCCAGCGATCGGATTGTTTAGTATGGCACTTTACCAAGTCAGGGAAGTATACGGTTAAATCAGGATATCGGCTAGCCAGAGAATTATTGACGGATGTCGAATACGGGCCGACTTGTATGGCCCTTAGGGCCCAATCGTGGAAACTTGATGTTCCCCCGAAGGTCCAACATTTTTTCTGGCAGATTGCTTCGGGCACTCTCCCAGTGTTGAAACGGCTTGCGTATAGGGGTGTCCAGTGTGATACTCTCTGCAAACGATGTGAGTCTGCACCAGAGACGATTAACCATGCTCTTTTTGACTGTCCTCGTTCGCGCGATGTTTGGGGTTTGTCGCCGGTTTTGGTAGTTCCGAATGGTTTTCCATATGCTTCAATCTATGCAAATTTAGATTTTATTTTTTGGCGGGCAGATTCTCAATCGGGGGATCCAGATGTAGCTATCCACCTCCCCTGGATACTTTGGTCACTATGGAAAGATAGGAATAAAAAGTTTTTCAGGGGTTAGAGGCAGAGCCGATGGAGATTTTACTCCAGGAGAATAATGATAGACTATTGTGGGAAGAAGCCAAATCTTACTCAGATAGCTATTTACATACTACGCCTCTGCTGGAGGACAGGGGGGTGTTTCCTCGTTGTCAGATTGATGGCTCATGGAAGGGTTCAGATCCTCTGCAGGGACTGGGGTGGTGGTGTTGTAGTGATGAAGTTTCGACGCTTCTTCTGGGAGCACGGAGCCAAAGGCGCGGCTCCACATCCTTACATGCAGAGCTACAAGCCTTGATTTGGGCTATGGAGTCACTTTTGGCGGCGGGAGTGGATTGTCAGAGTTTCGAGACAGATTGTGCAGAACTGGTGGCAATGGTGGAGATGCCTGACGATTGGCCAGCTTTTTCGAATCTGTTGGAGGAGTTTTTTGTTCTCAGATCATGCTTCCCCTCCTTCTCCCTAACCAGGATCACTAGAGAGCTCAATGTACGGGCAGATTGTCTAGCCCGTTCTTCAAGATCTTTACTTTCAGAAATTTCCTTTGTAAACTCTTTCCCTCCGGTTTGGGCAACCAATCTTGGAGTTTTATTTTAATTTAATTAATGTTTGGTTGAAAAAAAAAAACCAAATATTTTAATAGAACTATAGCAATGAATCTGAGTGATCGGCATGTCAATAGAAGCAGTACTTATACAAAAACAAATAAGCTGCCATTTAGGGTTATAGAAAAATCTTTCATTTAATATATTTTTCTTAATAGTTATGGTTCCTATAATTACTCCGAATGGTTAGTAGGTTAGGAAAATAATAATTCTAAATTTTCAAAAATACATTTACAACTGTGATCGATAAAGAAAAAACATTTGTTATATTGGTAGATATTTTAAGAAACAATCAATTAGTTTGTTATTAAAATGGTATATTGTTAACTGTTTTGATTTTTAATTGTCGATTAGTTATGGCAAGTACAAATTATTAGGGATATATTTAATTCTGATTTCCTTATTATCTATGTTTATAATTTTTCCGAGATTTTGGTATTAATTTCCGAGATTTTCTTAGATTTTTTTTTTTTGATCAAATGATTTTCTGTAACATCCGCGAACCGGAATATGCGTTTTTGGTTGGGGTGTCGATCGATACCCTTGTAGCATCGATCGACACCACTAATTCTGGATTCGTCGGGTTTGTTTCAATCGTTGATTTGGACCGGTTTGGTTTAAGGAAACCATTGAACCGGGTCTTAAAAGGAAGAAAACGACCTAGGTCGTGTTTCAGAGGTTGTTGTGTCGCTGTTTGAGAGAAAACAAAAGGAGAAAAACAGTTTCAAAGGTTCTTGAGAGAGTTTGTGGGATTTCAAGGCGTTTTTGGTGAGATCTTGCTGTGGGAGTGAAGATCCAAGGCTAGGAACGTGTTAGAGGGCTGCTGAGAGTGTTGGATTCGTTTCCTTTGGTCTAAATCTTCCTTCAAAGAGGTGAGTGTATGACCATGGCTAATCTAAGCCTTTGATTCCCTTGTTCTTGCTTGTGTGTTTTTTTCTTGCTGGGAATTTGTTGATACAGGTTCCTACGGAGGTATAAGGCTTGGGTTTTGAGTATTGGACGTTTTGGAGGAGATTGGGAGCGAGATTCGACTCTCGACTTTGCGCGGATCGCAGTTGCAGAGGGAGTGTCGATCGACACCACTTGGTGTCGGTCGACACTAGCAAGTCAAGCATCGATCGACACTGTGGGGTAGTGTCGGTCGACACCATTGAGCTAGTGTCGGTCGACACTAGGCTGGTGTTGGTCGACACCTCCCTTCCAGCGAGACGATGTTTGATTTCCTGGTTTGTGTGTTTGTTTGTTGCTTGTTTTGGAACTTTGGAATCATTGTTGCTTATGTGTATAGCCCAGTAGATGGGAGGATCGCCTCACTAAGTATTTGTGATACTTACGCATCTCAATTGTTGTTTGTGGTGTGCAGGTAAAGGCAAAGTGTGATCGTGGAATCAAAGGCAATGAAGAAGAGGATGTTCTAGGGACTCGATTGGATGTTGTCTGACATTGTTAGGTTGCTAGAATTGAGTCGTTAGAAACATTGCTAGGTTGCTGGTTCCTTGTTTCTTGTTGTTGGGTATTTGGTTATTGCTTATGTTATGATATTGGATTATTGTTTGATTATTATTGGTTTATTGGATATTTATTGGTGTATTGTTCCGCTGTTGATTGTGAATGTGGTTAGGTGGCTAGTGGATATGGGACCACTAGTTGTAGTTTATTTATATATTTATATTATTTATTATTATTTAAAAAAAAAAGGGGTCGGTTGTTTCACTTTGGTATCAGAGCCCTTACGGTTCTAGGTTTGGGTTCACTAGGTTTTTGTTGTAGATGTTTGGGATGCTTTAATTGATTATGTGAGTTAGTCAATTATGTGTGGCATGGAGTCCTAGAACATCCTCTTCGAGCCGAGTGTGTGATTCCACGGTGAGTTTATGTTTCTGTGCTATAATAGAAATTGTTTGCTTAGCCTTCTGTTCATGGTAGTGCAGATGGTTAGAGAGGATGCTGTGGCTGGTCGAGGTCGTGGACGCAGACGTGGTCGTGGACGCGGACGTGGTCGTGGACGCGGACGTGGTCGTGGTAGGGGCAGAGTCCCAGTGGTTAGTGAGACCGAGGACCAGAGTGTGACAGCTGAGGGTGTTGGCGAGTTGTAGGGTGTTTCTGGGGATTCCGTGAGTGTGGCAGGAGGGGGCGGTGTTGATGCTCCCGTGGCCAGTGATGCTAGGGTCTCGGATGTGGGAGTCCCAGCGGGTGGAGTTCCTGGTACTGACTTTGCGGCTCTGCTAGCAGAGGTGTTGGCGCGGTTACCACCAGTGGTACCGGCTCCGGCTCAGGTAGTGCCACCAGTGGTGGCGGAGGAGCGGCAGCCAATGGCTGCGGATATAGGGGTCCATGCTCGTTATCTCAGCATGTTGACAGAGATGGGTCGGTTGCGTACTGAGCAGTTTCCAGGAGGTGTGGATCCTACTGCTGCGGATGCGTGGAGGACGAGGGTGGAACGTAACTTCCATACTCTGAGATGTCTTGAGGAGTTCTGGGTGGACATAGGGGTCTACTTTTTGAGTGGTGATGCTGAGTTGTGGTGGAGATCTGTGGCTGCTAGGAGGGTGCAGCGGGAGATGACTTGGGCTGACTTCGTTTTGGAGTTCAACCGCAAGTATTTTCCTAGAGAGGCATTGGATCGTTTGGAGGTGCAGTTCCTTCAGTTGTCTCAGGGGACACGGTCAGTGCGGGAGCTGGACTTGGAGTTCAGTCGACTTTTTTGTTATGGGGGTCGGGCTATGGAGCCTGAGGAGGCTCAGGTTAGGAGGTTTATGAGGGCTCTACGTGATGATTAACCCCGTCTGCTATGCCTGCCCTGCAATATATTAAATTATATTGACCCACGAAAACTTGTCCCATGTAATCCACATAAATAAATGTTATGTCTGAATTATGCTTGAATCTAGAATAGTTTAGATAATATATTTTTTCTGAATTACATGTTTCTTTCCATATAGATATTAAATTAGATGATCGTTTAGAAATATCAAATAATATACTACCAAAATTAAATAAATTTCCATATATACATTACCAATATTAATAATCTAATTAGCTATGAACACTTTTAAAACGACTTTCATAAATATTGGCTACTTATCAAGTTGTTGATTTAATTTTAATTATTTTGTAATTTGTAAACAAAGATCCACAAGTTTATATGACCAGGATCCAACGGGTCAACAAAATTAGCTGGTCTTTACTACCAAAAAAAATAAAATTACCTTTTTGATTTTTTCTCTTCTAATCAAAAATAATCTACCCCTAAAATGTAAAACAAAAAATGTGAAGTTACAATTTATGTAATATATTAAAAAACAATTTATCTTTTATACCACACATATATATCTTACACTATTTGTAGATAGATGCATAACTCTAGTAGTACATAATTACATGTTGTTTTCATCTATATAACTCTAAATACAGTAAAATCAATCACAAGTAAAGTATATTATACGTCAAGAAGTGCCTTGATTTTTCTCCTCCCTGTTTTACCTTAGAAAATACAGACATTACAATCGTAAATCATTTTAAAAAGTCTTTTAATCATGCAATTTCAAAACTTTGATTAGACTATGGGCCAGTTCGTTTAATCATGCAAGTTCACGTTTTCTTAATCTGTCTCTGGTTTAGTTTTAGCGACACTAATTACCGAATTCATTGCTTTTAAGTCGCTCACTTGTAATTTGAGGGTTGAAACGAACATACCTTATAATATATTATTGAAAACTTGAGGGTTGCCACTACAGTGACATTATATTCTATTATAACATATATAAGTTATAATAAAAATTAAAACCTGTAGAGTTGTGCAAAAGGTGCGGTGTAGCTTGTGTATTCTGAATTTTTTTTTTTATTGAAAACATTGTAACAGTTTTTCCTATGATTTTGGTTTTACATGTCACTCTGTATAAACCACAAAAAAAATATGAGAAAACATAGGCTTAAGAAAATAATTCAATATTAAATTAATATGTAACTGATGATTCCATATTTATTCAAAACTGGCATATTCGTTGTCCTGTTAACCACTCAAGTCAAACTCTCATTAATACATGTATATATACATGGGAATGAAATTATCATAACCTTCCATCCTAATGTTCACGTGTACTTAATCTTATATACTTGCTTTTTGAAGTACAAAAAGTAAAATAATAACTTTAGTTTACATGTAATTTTGAGACTATAATACATGAATTTAATATATTATTGGTTTAGTGAATTAACTTAATAGTTGCTTTCCCTGGTTTCTTTTTGCTTCATACTGAAGATGTTACTGGGTTAATCACCGAGTGAAAAAATCTGAAACAAATCAATAACTTGAGGTAGGAAAAAACACCAAAAGAACTATTTTGATTTTATATAACCAAAAAACACCAAAAGAGCACTAAAAAAAAATACCAAATTTAGAGAGGTTAATTTAGAGAAGTCTTCTATAATGTTTGGCAAGAAGGTTCCTTCTGAAATAAGGGATCAGTTGAAGTCGGTTATTGGTATTTCTAAAGAGGGGGGTATGGGCTCGTATTTGGGCATTCCTGAAAGCCTCCAAGGATCAAAAACGAAGGTTTTTCGTTATGTTAAAGATCGGTTGGATGACTGAGTCAATGGTTGGAATGCAAAGCTCTTATCGAAAGGTGGTAAGGAGATTATGATTAAATCAGTAGCGCTGGCACTTCCTAACCATGTGCTGTCCTGCTATAAATTGCCGCAGGAGTTGACATCTAAATTAACGGGTGCTATTTCCACCTTTTGGTGGAAATCCAATGATAGGACTCGTGGTCTACATTGGGTGGCCTGAGATAAATTATGTAAGGATAAGTGTGAAGGGGGTCTAGGTTTCAGAGCCCTGGAACAATTTAATGATGCTATGCTAGCGAAACAGTATTGGCGGTTAATTCAACATCTGACGTCCTTAATGGCTCGGTGTTGAAGGGCAGATATTTTAGAAATAAACACCCTCTTATGGCCAAAAAACCATATAACCCCTCCTTCGCTTGGAGGAGTATTTTTTCAACTAAGGAATTGGTGGAACATGGAGCGCGGTGGGCGGTAGGATCGGGTTGTTCTATTTCGGTTTGCCGTGACCCATGGATACCGGATATTCGACCACGCCCAGCAAATGGTCAGGGAAGACACTGGTTACCGAGTTTGATGGTGAACCACTTAATTAATCCTGTTACGAAGGATTGGCATTTGCCTGCTCTGGAGGAGTTTCTGGATCCGGGGGATATACAGATTATTCGGAGTATGGCGGTCAGTAAAGTCCAGCGATCGGATTGTTTAGTATGGCACTTTACCAAGTCAGGGAAGTATACGGTTAAATCAGGATATCGGCTAGCCAGAGAATTATTGACGGATGTCGAATACGGGCCGACTTGTATGGCCCTTAGGGCCCAATCGTGGAAACTTGATGTTCCCCCGAAGGTCCAACATTTTTTCTGGCAGATTGCTTCGGGCACTCTCCCAGTGTTGAAACGGCTTGCGTATAGGGGTGTCCAGTGTGATACTCTCTGCAAACGATGTGAGTCTGCACCAGAGACGATTAACCATGCTCTTTTTGACTGTCCTCGTTCGCGCGATGTTTGGGGTTTGTCGCCGGTTTTGGTAGTTCCGAATGGTTTTCCATATGCTTCAATCTATGCAAATTTAGATTTTATTTTTTGGCGGGCAGATTCTCAATCGGGGGATCCAGATGTAGCTATCCACCTCCCCTGGATACTTTGGTCACTATGGAAAGATAGGAATAAAAATTTTTTCAGGGGTTAGAGGCAGAGCCGATGGAGATTTTACTCCAGGAGAATAATGATAGACTATTGTGGGAAGAAGCCAAATCTTACTCAGATAGCTATTTACATACTACGCCTCTGCTGGAGGACAGGGGGGTGTTTCCTCGTTGTCAGATTGATGGCTCATGGAAGGGTTCAGATCCTCTGCAGGGACTGGGGTGGTGGTGTTGTAGTGATGAAGTTTCGACGCTTCTTCTGGGAGCACGGAGCCAAAGGCGCGGCTCCACATCCTTACATGCAGAGCTACAAGCCTTGATTTGGGCTATGGAGTCACTTTTGGCGGCGGGAGTGGATTGTCAGAGTTTCGAGACAGATTGTGCAGAACTGGTGGCGATGGTGGAGATGCCTGACGATTGGCCAGCTTTTTCGAATCTGTTGGAGGAGTTTTTTGTGCTCAGATCATGCTTCCCCTCCTTCTCCCTAACCAGGATCACTAGAGAGCTCAATGTACGGGCAGATTGTCTAGCCCGTTCTTCAAGATCTTTACTTTCAGAAATTTCTTTTGTAAACTCTTTCCCTCCGGTTTGGGCAACCAATCTTGGAGTTTTATTTTAATTTAATTAATGTTTGGTTGAAAAAAAAATACCAAATATTTTAATAGAACTATAGCAATGAATCTGAGTGATCGGCATGTCAATAGAAGCAGTACTTATACAAAAACAAATAAGCTGTCATTTAGGGTTATAGAAAAATCTTTCATTTAATATATTTTTCTTAATAGTTATGGTTCCTATAATTACTCCGAATGGTTAGTAGGTTAGGAAAATAATAATTCTAAATTTTCAAAAATACATTTACAACTGTGATCGATAAAGAAAAAACATTTGTTATATTGGTAGATATTTTAAGAAACAATCAATTAGTTTGTTATTAAAATGGTATATTGTTAACTGTTTTGATTTTTAATTGTCGATTAGTTATGGCAAGTACAAATTATTAGGGATATATTTAATTCTGATTTCCTTATTATCTATGTTTAATTAATTTTTCCGAGATTTTGGTATTAATTTCCGAGATTTTCCTAGATTTTTTTTTTTTTGATCAAATGATTTTCTGTAACATCCGCGAACCGGAATATGCGTTTTTGGTTGGGGTGTCGATCGATACCCTTGTAGCATCGATCGACACCACTAATTCTGGGTTCGTCGGGTTTGTTTCAATCGTTGATTTGGACCGGTTTGGTTTAAGGAAACCATTGAACCGGGTCTTAAAAGGAAGAAAACGACCTAGGTCGTGTTTCAGAGGTTGTTGTGTCGCCGTTTGAGAGAAAACAAAAGGAGAAAAACAGTTTCAAAGGTTCTTGAGAGAGTTTGTGGGATTTCAAGGCGTTTTTGGTGAGATCTTGCTGTGGGAGTGAAGATCCAAGGCTAGGAACGTGTTAGAGGGCTGCTGAGAGTGTTGGATTCGTTTCCTTTGGTCTAAATCTTCCTTCAAAGAAGTGAGTGCATGACCATGGCTAATCTAAGCCTTTGATTCCCTTGTTCTTGCTTGTGTGTTTTTTTCTTGCTGGGAATTTGTTGATACAGGTTCCTACGGAGGTATAAGGCTTGGGTTTTGAGTATTGGACGTTTTGGAAGAGATTGGGAGCGAGATTCGACTCTCGACTTCGCGCGGATCGCAGTTGCAGAGGGAGTGTCGATCGACACCACTTGGTGTCGGTCGACACTAGCAAGTCAAGCATCGATCGACACTGTGGGGTAGTGTCGGTCGACACCATTGAGCTAGTGTCGGTCGACACTAGGCTGGTGTCGGTCGACACCTCCCTTCCAGCGAGACGATGTTTGATTTCCTGGTTTGTGTGTTTGTTTGTTGCTTGTTTTGGAACTTTGGAATCATTGTTGCTTGTGTGTATAGCCCAGTAGATGGGAGGATCGCCTCACTAAGTATTTGTGATACTTACGCATCTCAATTGTTGTTTGTGGTGTGCAGGTAAAGGCAAAGTATGATCGTGGAATCAAAGGCAATGAAGAGGAGGATGTTCTAGGGACTCGATTGGATGTTGTCTGACATTGTTAGGTTGCTAGAATTGAGTCGTTAGAAACATTGCTAGGTTGCTGGTTCCTTGTTTCTTGTTGTTGGGTATTTGGTTATTGCTTATGTTATGATATTGGATTATTGTTTGATTATTATTGGTTTATTGGATATTTATTGGTGTATTGTTCCGCTGTTGATTGTGAATGTGGTTAGGTGGCTAGTGGATATGGGACCACTAGTTGTAGTTTATTTATATATTTATATTATTTATTATTATTTAAAAAAAAAAGGGGTCGGTTGTTTCACTTTGGTATCAGAGCCCTTACGGTTCTAGGTTTGGGTTCACTAGGTTTTTGTTGTAGATGTTTGGGATGCTTTAATTGATTATGTGAGTTAGTCAATTATGTGTGGCATGGAGTCCTAGAACATCCTCTTCGAGCCGAGTGTGTGATTCCACGGTGAGTTTATGTTTCTGTGCTATAATAGAAATTGTTTGCTTAGCCTTCTGTTCATGGTAGTGCAGATGGTTAGAGAGGATGTTGTGGCTGGTCGAGGTCGTGGACGCGGACGTGGTCGTGGTAGGGGCAGAGTCCCAGTGGTTAGTGAGACCGAGGACCAGAGTGTGACAGCTGAGGGTGTTGGCGAGTTGTAGGGTGTTTCTGGGGATTCCGTGAGTGTGGCAGGAGGGGGCGGTGTTGATGCTCCCGTGGCCAGTGATGCTAGGGTCTCGGGTGTGGGAGTCCCAGCGGGTGGAGTTCCTGGTACTGACTTTGCGGCTCTGCTAGCAGAGGTGTTGGCGCGGTTACCACCAGTGGTACCGGCTCCGGCTCAGGTAGTGCCACCAGTGGTGGCGGAGGAGCGGCAGCCAATGGCTGCGGATATAGGGGTCCATGCTCGTTATCTCAGCATGTTGACAGAGCTGGGTCGGTTGCGTACTGAGCAGTTTCCAGGAGGTGTGGATCCTACTGCTGCGGATGCGTGGAGGACGAGGGTGGAACGTAACTTCCATACTCTGAGATGTCTTGAGGAGTTCTGGGTGGACATAGGGGTCTACTTTTTGAGTGGTGATGCTGAGTTGTGGTGGAGATCTGTGGCTGCTAGGAGGGTGCAGCGGGAGATGACTTGGGCTGACTTCGTTTTGGAGTTCAACCGCAAGTATTTTCCTAGAGAGGCATTGGATCGTTTGGAGGTGCAGTTCCTTCAGTTGTCTCAGGGGACACGGTCAGTGCGGGAGCTGGACTTGGAGTTCAGTCGACTTCTTTGTTATGGGGGTCGGGCTATGGAGCCTGAGGAGGCTCAGGTTAGGAGGTTTATGAGGGCTCTACGTGATGATTTGAGAGTTCATTGTAGAGGGAGGTATTATGCTACGCGTGCAGAGCTGGTTGAGACTGCAGCAGAGATTGAGGAGGATATCCGGGCACAGTTAGTGGCGGTAGCTCCAGCGGTTCAGCCTAGTAAGGCTCAGCAGCAGGGTGGTTCGAACAGGGTCGGTAGGCCTGCACAGGGAACCAAGAGGAAGTGGGAGGCTACGCAAAGGCCGAGTGGTGCAAGTTGCTTCGGTTGTGGGAGCAAGGATCACAAGGTTGCTAGCTGTCCCAAGAGGAGTGCTCCGACGATAGCGGCTCGTGTATGCTATCATTGTAGGGAGACAGGGCTCATCAGGCCTTTTTGTCCCAAGTTGCAGCCGGCAGCAGTGGCAGCGTCGCAGCAGGTGCAGCCTGGAGGTCATCAGGTGGCACGGATTGAGCAGGCACCACGGGTTTACACGACAACGGAGACTGGTGGAACCAGTGCCGGGGCGATCACAGGTATAATTTCTGGTACTTAATCTTTGTGAATTTTAGTAGGGTCAGATTTTATGGTTCCTGTGATAAAGTGTTAGGTTCTCAACACATGAGGTTTGTGTAAGGACCTTGTTGGTGGGCGGGTATAAGTCCCATGTTATGTTTGATTCTGGAGCTTCTCACAGCTTCATTACTCCGGAGTGTGCGGAGAGTGCGGGGATCAGTGGGGATCCTGGAGAGCGTACAGGAGTTGTTAGAGTTGCGGGAGGCAAATTCCTGAGAGTTATTGGACGAGCCAGAGGAATTGATATTCAGATCGCAGGAGAGTCCTGGCCAGCAGATTTGCTTATCAGTCCAGTGGAGCTGTATGACGTTATTCTCAGGATGGATAGGATGCATCGGCATAGGGTACATTTGGATTGCTATCGGGGTAGAGTACAGTTTGAGCGTCCAGAAGGGAAGTTGGTTTTTCAGGGTATTAGACTGACTTCGGGGAGTCTCGTGATCTCGGCCATTCAGGCTGGGAAGATGATCGAGAGGGGCCGTGAGGCTTATTTGGTTACTATATCGATGCTAGAGTCAGTGGGGAAGTCTACGATTAGCGGCATTCCGGTAGTAGAAGAGTTTGAGGATGTGTTTCAGTCTTTACAGGGATTACCACCATCTCGGTCGGATCCTTTTACCATTGAACTGGAACCGGGGACGACACCGTTATCCAAGGCTCCTTACAGAATGGCTCCAACAGAGATGGCAGAGCTGAAGAAGCAGCTTGAGGATTTGTTGAGTAAGGGTTTCATCCGTCCTAGTGTATCATCGTGGGGAGCGCCGGTGTTGTTTGTGAAGAAGAAGGATGGGAGTTTCAGGTTGTGTATCGATTATAGGGGTTTGAACCGGGTCACTGTGAAGAACAAGTATCCACTTCCTAGGATCGATGAGTTGTTGGATCAATTGAGGGGTGCTACTTGGTTCTCCAAGGTAGATCTGGCGTCGGGTTATCATCAGATACTGATAGATGAGGCAGATGTGAGGAAGACGGCTTTGAGGACGAGGTATGGGCATTATGAGTTTGTGGTGATGCCTCTCGGGTTGACTAACGCACCAGCAGCGTTTATGAGATTGATGAACAGTGTGTTTCAGGAGTTTCTGGATGTGTCTGTCATCATTTTCATCGACGATATCCTGGTTTATTTTAAGAGTCCTGAGGAGCATGCAGTGCATTTGAGGGCAGTTATGGAGAAGCTGCGGGAGCAGAAGTTGTTTGCTAAGTTGAGCAAGTGCAGTTTTTGGCAGCGTGAGATGGGCTTTCTGGGTCACATTGTTTCTGCAGAGGGGGTTTATGTGGATCCAGAGAAGATTCAGGCTATCAGAGATTAGCCTAGACCGCAGAATGCCACAGAGATCAGGAGTTTCCTTGGATTGGCAGGTTACTATAGGAGGTTTGTGCAGGGGTTTGCAAGCAGAGCACGTCCTATGACTAAGTTGACAGGGAAGGATGTTCCTTTTGTCATGTCAGAAGAGTGTGAGAAAGGCTTTGCAAGCCTGAAGGAGATGTTGACTACTGCGCCAGTGTTGGCTTTGCCTGAGCAAGGAGAACTCTATGTGGTTTATACAGATGCATCTAGAGTTGGTTTGGGGTGTGTTCTGATGCAGCATGGGAAGGTGATTGCCTATGCTTCGCGGCAGTTGCGGGTGCATGAAGGCAACTATCCTACTCATGATTTGGAGATGGGTGCTGTAGTTTTTGCCCTAAAGATTTGGAGATCTTATCTTTATGGTGCAAAGGTACAGGTGTTTACAGATCATAAGAGCCTGAAGTATATATTCACTCAGCCTGAGCTGAATTTGAGACAGAGGCGGTGGATGGAGCTTGTGGCGGATTATGATTTGGAGATAGCCTATCATCCTGGTAAGGCTAACACGGTTGCAGATGCTCTGAGTCGGAAGAGGGTAGCTTTGGCTCAGGAGCATGAGATGGAGTCTCTGGTAGGGGAGATCAGTGCTTTGAGCTTATGTGCTGTTTCACAGGAACCGTTGGGTTTGGAAGCAGTAGATAGAGCAGATCTTCTGAGTAGGGTGCGGTTGGCTCAGGAGAAGGATTTGGGGCTGGTGAATGCCTCTAAGGATGTGGATTCAGAGTATCAGATCTCAGATAATGGTACTATCTTGGTGCACGGTCGGGTTTGTGTGCCCAAGGGTGAGGAGTTGAGACAGGAGATTCTGAGAGAGGCTCATGCGAGCAAGTTATCCATTCATCCAGGAGCGACTAAGATGTACCGTGATCTCAAGAGGTACTATCATTGGGTCGGGATGAAAAAGGATGTAGCGGGTTAGGTTTCGAGGTGTGATGTGTGTCAGCTAGTGAAGGCTGAGCATCAGGTTCCTGGCGGGTTACCAAAGAGTTTACCCATTCCTGAGTGGAAGTGGGATATGATCACTATGGATTTTGTGGTAGGATTGCCAGTGTCACGGACCTTTGATGCTATGGGTCATTGTGGACCGGTTGACTAAGTCAGCACATTTTCTGGCCATTAAGAAGACTGATGGAGCAGCGGTCTTGGCTAAGAAGTATGTGAGGGAGATAGTCAGATTGCACGGGGTGCCAGCGAGCATTGTGTCTGATAGGGATTCTAAGTTCACTTCGGTGTTCTGGAAGGCATTTCAGGCAGAGATGGGCACTAAGGTGCATATGAGTACAGCTTATCATCCCCAGACTGATGGACAGTCAGAGAGGACGATCCAGACGCTGGAGGATTTACTGAGGATGTGTGTGTTGGATTGGGGTGGCCATTGGGCAGATCACTTAAACCTGGTAGAGTTTGCTTACAACAACAGTTATCAGGCGAGTATTAAGATGGCTCCTTATGAGGCTCTATATGGGAGACCATGTCGTACACCATTATGCTGGACTCAGGTGGGGGAGAGGAGCATGTTTGGTGCTAGTTTTGGTCAGAAGACCTCAGAGAAGATTCGGGTTCTCAAGCTGAACATGAAGGAGGCTCAGGATAGGCAGAGGAGTTATGCTGATAAGAGGAGGAGAGATCTTGAGTTTCAGGTAGGAGACAGAGTGTACCTCAAGATGGCCATGTTGCGGGGTCCGAACAGGTCATTGTCAGAGACTAAGTTGAGTCCGAGGTATATGGGTCCATTCAGAGTGATTGAGCGGGTTGGACCAGTGGCATATAGATTGGAGTTACCTGAGGTTATGCCTGCATTCCATAAGGTTTTCCATGTGTCTATGTTGCGGAAGTGTCTCCGTGAGGGTGAACAGGTGTTGGCTAAGGTTCCTGAGGATCTTCAGCCCAACATGATTGTGGAGGCGAGACCAGTGAGGGTTCTCGAGAGGAGGATCAAGGAACTTCGGAAGAAGAAGATTCCTTTGATGAGAGTCCTGTGGGACTGTGATGGTGTGGAGGAGCAGACTTGGGAGCCTGAGGCAAAGATGAAGGCAAGGTTCAAGAAGTGGTATGAGGAGCAAGCCGCGACTTGAGCTTGTTTAGCCTTGTCCCATCTATAATTCATGGCTAGAGCGGGAATGGAGTATTCCAGCCCATCTCTCTTGTTACTCGGTCGCTTGGGGTGGTTGGTTGTGCGACTCAGTAACAAGATGAGGTGGTGCTCGGGGTACAAAGTTTCCGTGAGGCGGGAGTTTTGGAGGAAAGTTTCCTGAAATGGAGGTTTCTTAAAGTGGAAAGTTTCCAAAAATGGAAAGTGCTAAATATGGAAAGTTTTACGGGAATTAGAATTTGTCCATTTTAGCGGTGGGAAGCCTTGGAGGGGCTTTTGTGGCCTTTGTGGTGGACTTTCGAGTCAGTGTGCCTGTGTGTGGCGGTCTTTCAAGACATTGTGTGGCCCTTGTGGCGGGCTTTTAGCCAATTGTGTGGCCTTTGTGGCGGGCTTTTAGCCAATTGTTGGCCTTTGTGGCGGGCTGTTTAGCCAGAGTGTCCTTGCGACGGTCCTTCGGGACAGATGGTCTTTGTGACGGTCCTTCGGGACAGATGGTCTTTGTGACGGTCCTTCGGGAGAGATGGTCTTTGTGACGGTCCTTTGGGACAGATGGTCTTTGTGACGGTCCTTCGGGACAGATGGTCTTTGTGACGGTCCTTCGGGACGAGTGGCCTTGGTGGCGGTCCTCTTTAGGATGGCCTTGGTGGCGGTCCTTGTTAGGACATTTTGTTGGCCTTTGTGGCGGCCTTTGTGGCGTGTATATGATCCTTGAGTGGTCATGGGGTATCCCGGTGAGGGGATATGTGGTTGGTAGGACATTGAGATGTTTTTACGCGAGCTACGGGAAGGAAACCTGGATAGGGATAGGACTCAGACGCGTTCAGAATCGTTTGCTCGCGACTCTTGGGGGACTTAGGTCCTCCTAGTACTGCCATATTCAGAGACTTTGTGGCTCGGGAGTATGGTTGGTATATCGACTTCGGATGACGATCCGGGGGCGCGCTGTAGGGTGGCAACCCTAGAGACGAGTTTGAATTTTTTTTCCTTATGTATTATGGCATGCGGGCTTAGGCCCGATAAGGAGCCAACATTTGGCATGCAGACTTAGGTCTGATGAGGAGCCAATAAAACTCAAGGTTTAGGTCTATGAGTAAAGGAAAGTCCAAAAAGTCAAGAGCAAATGACGCCTGGAGCGTGAGTCTATCGCCTAGAGGTGACCTTCTGTAGATCGGTCGGAGGAGTGCAGGCCGTGGAGACGGTTGCACGGGAGTCCTTGGCTGATGGTTGTTCGAGATTCGAGGACGAATCTAGATTGGTGGGGGAGAATTGTAACATCCGCGAACCGGAATATGCGTTTTTGGTTAGGGTGTCGATCGATACCCTTGTAGCATCGATCGACACCACTAATTCTGGGTTCGTCGGGTTTGTTTCAATCGTCGATTTGGACCGGTTTGGTTTAAGGAAACCATTGAACCGGGTCTTAAAAGGAAGAAAACGACCTAGGTCGTGTTTCAGAGGTTGGTGTGTCGCCGTTTGAGAGAAAACAAAAGGAGAAAAACAGTTTCAAAGGGTCTTGAGAGAGTTTGTGGGATTTTAAGGCGTTTTTGGTGAGATCTTGCTGTGGGAGTGAAGATCCAAGGCTAGGAATGTGTTAGAGGGCTGATGAGAGTGTTGGATTCGTTTCCTTTGGTCTAAATCTTCCTTCAAAGAGGTGAGTGCATGACCATGGCTAATCTAAGCCTTTGATTCCCTTGTTCTTGCTTGTTGTTGCTTGCTTGTGTGTTTTTTTCTTGCTGGGAATTGGTTGATACAGGTTCCTACGGAGGTATAAGGCTTGGGTTTTGAGTATTGGACGTTTTGGAGGAGATTGGGAGCGAGATTCGACTCTCGACTTCGCGCGGATCGCAGTTGCAGAGGGAGTGTCGATCGACACCACTTGGTGTCGGTCGACACCAGCAAGTCAGGCATCGATCGACACTGTGGGGTAGTGTCGGTCGACACCATTGAGCTAGTGTCGGTCGACACTAGGCTGGTGTTGGTCGACACCTCCCTTCCAGCGAGACGATGTTTGATTTCCTGGTTTGTGTGTTTGTTTGTTGCTTGTTTTGGAACTTTGGAATCATTGTTGCTTGTGTGTATAGCCCAGTAAATGGGAGGATCGCCTCACTAAGTATTTGTGATAATACTTACGCATCTCAATTGTTGTTTGTGGTGTGCAGGTAAAGGCAAAGTGTGATCGTGGAATCAAAGGCAATGAAGAGGAGGATGTTCTAGGGACTCGATTGGATGTTGTCTGACATTGTTAGGTTGCTAGAATTGAGTCGTTAGAAACATTGCTAGGTTGCTGGTTCCTTGTTTCTTGTTGTTGGGTATTTGGTTATTGCTTATGTTATGATATTGGATTATTGTTGGATTATTATTGGTTTATTGGATATTTATTGGTGTGTTGTTCCGCTGTTGATTGTGAATGTGGTTAGGTGGCTAGTGGGTATGGGACCACTAGTTGCAGTTTATTTATATATTTATATTATTTATTATTATTTTTAAAAAAAAAAGGAGTCGGTTGTTTCATTTTCCTAGATTAAGCTGCTAATATTATATGAACTTCCTTATAAACTAAGCGCTAATTAGTTTTAATTAGTTGTTTAAATTATATGCTAATTTTGTGGGTTGATTAATTTAAGGGGTGGTATTGGATTCTAATTTATGAAGATTTTTGAAGAGTTCAACAAAATCACTAAAAGTGAATAAGTGAAAGATTGTTAAAGATTGCTATAGAGTTTTGTTGATTAGTTTTTTAAAATCTTGTAAAGTCCTCCAAATAATCCCTGTATTTTTGTGATATTTACCATGACTTTATTTTGTAAATAAAGTGTCTAAAATCATGAACCAATAACATAATAATTGAACTCATTAACAATCCTAAATTTTTTTGTTTTAATTGAATAACACAAAACTTTTAATGACTTTATAAAAGTCTGAACATAAAAGTCTGAATCCAATAACCCAAAGTTGTTAAGATTTTAAATGACTTTTTACAAATCACAAACTAATAACACTAAACAAAGTTTAACAAAATTTTGATCTAATAACAATATACTCTACATAACATTTAAAATATTTAAAACTCTATTCAAATCCCAAACCAATAACCTCCACTTAGATTTTATAGTAGGTCTTAATAAATGTCAGCCATTTTTTTTTTTTTTGAAATGATAGGTTTGTAGTTTGAAGTATGCGAGGTGTGTAAGACGTTCATCACATACGTTGCTTTTATAGTAGGTGTAGGATGTTCTAAAGAATATACCATAGTATTTAAGATTTGATCATATTATCTTGGAAGATTTGGTAAGTTACTAAAATTTAGTAAACAAAATATTTTGTAATCGTGGATATATAATTCGAAATTGGAGATCACATAATCTTGGTAAATTATGTTAACTGTTCAATATTGTGTTGGTAATTTCCGAGATTTGTTTAGATTTAGTTGAACTTCTTTTAGAAATTCTAAACTAATTATGGGGGATTGATTTAGTTAGATTGTTTATGGTAGGTTTAAATTTGAGCCGATTTTTATGTGATATTTAAATGTTAGGTGATCTCACTTAATTTTACCCGATTTGGTTAATTTTATCAGATTTGGTTCGGCTATCAATCTGTTTGGTTATAGATTAATATCAATCTGTTTGGATACATAATTTATATATCATTATTCTGTTTTCAGTATCATTTCATATGTGTAATAATCTCTTAATCTATGTCTACTTATTAAAAATGTTTCCCTTTTAATAGTATACTAGAGATTGGACCCGCACATACGTGCGGAGGTAATTTTAAAAGAACTAAGTTTGTAATTAAGTTTGGATTATGCGGAGTTACATTTGTAATTATGAATGTTAAAAATGTTATTAACATTCATAATCTAACTTTGTACCAATTTATTTTCAGTTTGGTTTGGAAAGAAGATGATTAGATTTAAGTACATTAAAAAATAGTAAGAGAAAGATAGTATACAGATCTATTTATGTGTTTCTGGAACCCGTCTCATCCCATATACGGTATGTCCCTTTTTTATCTTATAACCGTAGTTTTAATAATATTTTATCAATTTGAGATTGTATATTTTAGTCCAACAAATAAGGAAGTAGGTAAAAGATTCACATCCACATAACATTTTATTTGTAAATATAATTATTTGGTATAACATTTATAACATAAACTTATATTGGTTTACCTTAATCAAATTTCTAAACGTTTAAAATAATAACCGCTTCACCATAAATTTTGGATTCACATAAGTATAAATTAACTATCGTAATTTTATAATCTCATCTTGATATATTTATTTCTTGTTCTTTTTTCTATGAAAAAATAGTTTATATAATGTTTTTTTTTAGATTACCTGTTCCCATCTCGTATCTGATCTTTTTTTTTTTTTTTTACAATTATGTATTAGTAAAACTAAAATTATTTGGGGTTAATTTCTGTGAAGTAAACCTATGGACCAACCCGCACTTTTGTGCAGGGTTTTTATTTTTTATTTTTAATTTGTTTAAATTGTTTATATTAGACAATTTATTAAAAATAGTGAGAAGACCTATAATATATATATTTTGACAGAAAACATAAATTTGTGTAATTTAATTCAACCCAAAGTCTTTAGGAGCCATAATTATAGAAGTTCATTATAATAAGTATTGATAAAATAAAAAATGAAGTTAAAATATATAAAAACTAATATTATTATTAGTTTGGTAAAAATAAAAAAAAAATAAAAATAAAAAATGAGTCAAAACAGTATATGCAATTCAATTTGATCATGTAGAAGTAATAAAAAAAATTCAAAGTTGTAAAGGTTGGATTCATAAAAATTACAGATTCAAAATATAACTTTGTAATTAATTATTTTAAATGAAACTTTCTTATTGTTTGTTTAACTGGTGGATATATGTCATGCTTTTTTGTTTTTTTTTGTATCCCTAAGTGTGCTCTCTAATTAATATTATAGATATATGATTATTTGTTTCTATTTAATTGTATTAAATTGATTTGTTATTTCTGTAAATATCTCACAATTTAAAATCAAATCAAATATGTTTACATATATATATATATATAATTTTCTATTTAAATTCTTTGATTTTTATGGAAGCAAACTTTAAACTTTATACCATTTCCAAAATATAGGGTAATTTTTAATTTATAATTAATTTCGTAATTATTATTTTCATAAATATTAGATTTTTGACTAACAGTTGTTGTTTACCATATATTGTTTATTCTTTTATTTTTAATTATATAAGTAATTGAGCCTGTTTGGCAACATGAATATATGTCATGCTTTTTTATTTTTTTGTATCCCTAAGTGTGCTCCCAATTAATATATATATATATATATATATATATAATTTTTGATTTAAAATTTTTTGATTATTATGAAAGCAAACTTTAAACTTTAAACCATTTCCAAAATATAGGGTAATTTTGATTTTATAATTAATTTCATAATTATTGTTTCCATAAATATTAGATTTTTGACTAATCGTTTTTGTTTACCATAAATTATTTATTTTTTATTTTTAATTATATAAGTAATTGAGCCTGTTTGGCAACATGAATATATGTCATGCTTTTTTATTTTTTTTGTATCCCTAAGTGTGCTCCCAATTAATATATATATATATATATATATATATATATAATTTTTGATTTAAAATTTTTTGATTATTATGAAAGCAAACTTTAAACTTTAAACCATTTCCAAAATATAGGGTAATTTTGATTTTATAATTAATTTCATAATTATTGTTTCCATAAATATTAGATTTTTGACTAATCGTTTTTGTTTACCATATATTATTTATTTTTTATTTTTAATTATATAAGTAACTGAACCTGTTTGGCAACATGAATATATGTCATGTTTTTTTGTTTTTTATACTCCTTAGTGTGCTCCCTAATTAATAGTATAGATAGATAGATTATAGATTATAGGGATCACTACTTCTTAAAGAGTTCAGCATAATATAATTAAACTCAAGGGCATCTCAGTTATAATCAGAGAAGATAACGTTCATTTTGGTCCCAACAAAATTTTCAAATTAAAACACACAACCTCCACAGCCACAAGAGAGTTGGTTAAAACGAAGAAACTTAAAACATGTTTGTACCAAAAATAACTAACTGGATCTCTATCTCATCTTTTGTCTTCTTCTCCTCTTCTATCAACAAAATATCTTGTGATTGCATGGTCAAGCCAGTTTGTTATAGACTATTGAGCAGACGAAGTTTGTGGTGGCAAACTGTAGAAGAACTAGTATTTAAACAAGTCTTGTTTCATTATCATTTCATCAATACAAGCTTATACTTGCTAGTCTTTTCTCTACATACTATTCATTTTGTAACCAAACAAGTCGTCAATTGTAAGATGGAAGGCAAATTTGTAGCTTTAAGTGTGCTCATGATGAGTCTGCTCATGGTGCAAATTCAAGTTGAAGCAAAGATCTGCTGCCCGTCCCAGAATGCGAGAAATGCCTATATTGTCTGTGATTATACCCCAAAAATCCCCCAGTTCGTTTGTTTATTTTCCACTGGATGCACAAAAGTTTCTGATAATGGTCGATGCCCTTCAGGATCTATTTACAACCGTCTCGAGAACTCAGGTAAATTGATTTTTCTTTTTTTTTTTCTAGTGTTTTGTTATTTATTCGTTGCATAGATGAATTCCAATCTTGATGCAAGTTGCATGGATTTTGACTTGTAACTTAAGGTGATGCTGTCAATGAATACTGCAAGTTGGGGTGTGCTTCCTCTGTGTGCAGTGCCATGACTACTCTCAAGAACTCTGGTAAATTGACTCCGACCCCAAAAATTATTATTATTATTATAGTAGTTGGAAAAATAGAGATTAATTAATAAATTTATTGTAATCTTGTTTTGGTGACTAGATGCTAGTGAAATTGTGGGTGGAGACGTTGAAAAATGTATCAACACATGTTCTATCCTCTGCACTAAGGGCTTTGTGAAGCCTGCACTTGAAACCGCCTAAACAAGTACATCCACGGATTGAAGATACCACATCCATGTTTACAGTGTTGTTTTCCATGTTTTCAATAAGTGTTTGTTTTCCTTCGTTTTCAATAATTGTCAGTCTATCTGACAAAAATGCTACACTCTTGTGTTACCTGCTACAGTTTTCGGTTTGTCTATGTTTATTGTTTCCGTTTTGTCTGTGTTGTGTTAAAAAAATTATATTGCGCGTCCTTCTCTTCACATTTTTTTTCTTTCTAAAACGAAATTATTGTCCTATTACAATCAAACTCATGATGTCATGACGACAACAACATATGCCTGACTTTGCTACACCGTATCTCAAATTCTGATTAAGAAATTTTCAAGTATAATTTGAACTAGGTCCGCACTATATGCGGGATAAATGGATTTAAATAAAATATTATGAAGAAAATTATTATTTGAGATTTAAGATTTGTTTGTATAAAACAAAATATGTAAGTAAAGTTTTTTTTCGTTTATTCAAATTTGTGTTTATATTCTGTAAAATACGTTTCATCCGTGAAATATTTGAACTTTGAAAAGAATTTCAAGGTGGTATAGAAAGTTTTGATGTCTTTTTGTGTTTCTAAAAATCAAATTCACATATTTTATGTTTCACATTATTATCTATATCACTATACCATTAAATAGATAAAGCAATATTTTTAAACTACTTGATTTAATTTAAACTAATCTTAAGTTTAAAAATGCAATGAGAAAAATGATAAAAGTGATAAATAAATGAATAATTTTTTTTCTTGTTTCTGAAATGTAATTTATTTTTAATAAGTAAATAGGCTATAAAAATGATAATTAAATACATTTTCGGATTTAATAGTTGATTAAATCTTTTATTTTTAAAAACTAATAGAAAAAACATTGGTTTATAATATTTCAGTGGCATATTTATGTAAATAACAATGAGAAGTAAGTGCATTTATTAAAAAAATGTACAGAAGCTCTGTGAGTGCGACACTTCAACATTTTTATAAGAGTGCTTCTCTTTTAATATATAGGGGATGTGTCATATATAACGTCATTGATGTGCGGAAACTAATGGTTTTATAAAACAAATGCATTTAAAGAGGATAATGGCCTTAAAGGCCTAGGTTTATTACTTGTTTGTTTTTATTATAAACTAGATTAGGACCCGCGGTACACCGCGGACAAAATTATTTATAACTAAAATATTTAAATTATAAGTTGTATTTGTTGGTTAAATATGTTATAATTATATAATAATTGTTAAATAAACCATATAATACCGTAATATAATTTATTTTTTACATAATATTTATTTATTTAATTTAATTAGATATGTCTATTTTCTGATACCGATAGTGTTAACAAAATAATGAAATGATGTTTTATCTATGTAACACCGAATTAGTGATATTTTTTAATTTATATAAATATCGATAAAATCCGTCCCGCTATATAACCCCGTCCCGAGATATTTTAACTCACACTATATCATCTTAATTTTTAATATTTATTGTGTATCTATGGTATAATAATTATCATATTTAACTTTTTAAAAATTTTAAATATTTTCATATTTAACCTTTTAAAAATCTTTAAAATAAAGAACCGGAATAAACCAAATAAAAGTTTTTAAAGTTTGAATGCCTGATAAATCAAGATTTCTACTCATTTGTATTCAGAATCATTTTGGTCTCTTTTATAGTATGACTGTGAACCATTGCCAAAAATTTTTAGACGATATGGGATATTGTACCCGTATTTTTTTATTCATCTATTGAGTAATATATATATGTTTTTAAAATTTTGTATTACATCATATGCAGGAAAAAATCATAATTTTTATCAACTAAATGTATTATAGAATAATTTAAGATAATTCAAATTAAAAAATGAAAGAAATCATATATTTATGTTTGAATGAGGTAGAAAGATTTCCTTATTTTTTTAATCTTATCTATAATTAATTTTGAAATTTTGGTAACTAATATTAAAGTCAATGCATTAAATGTATAAACTTTTCAAAAAGTATTTTTGAGCAAAAACTACTGCAAAAATACTAGTATAGACTAGGTAATATCCTGCGCATCCTAGGTTTATTACTTGTTTGTTTTTATTATAAACTAGGTAATATCTTGCGCATATGCGCGGACTATTTTATTAGTTATGTTAATTTATTTTAGTTTATGTAATACTCATAATACTATGAGAATTTTCTGAGAACATTTTTTAATAAAGTTTTTTCTATTGGTATCTCTAAAAAGGGGTATTGAAAAAGATGCATTTTAAAAAATTTCCCTAAAAATACATATATAACAAACAAATTTCCTAAATGTCAGAAATACACTTTATTTATTCAAATCATACAATATCAAAATATACCACTTATTTAAAAAATATTGTCAATGATAAAAATAAAAATTTACTATAATATTTAAAATTTACCTAAAATATTTAATAATTAAATTCCAAAATTTATTTTTCAAATATTAAATATATTTCCTGTAAAATCATATGAAATGCAATGAAAAATGCCAAATATTAATTTAATTTTAAATCTCTTTTATATTCACCTTAATTTAAGCTATATTGGTAGGTTAAATTCTAATCAATTCCTCTTTCTAGTATATTTTCAGAAATGGAATATCAAATTATTTTTTATATAGAAAATCATTAAATTACAGAATTATGAATTAAATAAACATTATAATAATATTTATATAGTAATATTTTAGATCACAAGAACTAAATATAATGAAGAGAACACGGATTGACGCTTCCCTTGTTCACAACTTTATGGTTTCGCTTGGCAAGAGGAAGGCTAAGTATCGTTTCTCCTAGAAAACCAAAAATGCCATCAAGCTCATGAAAGTGAACTTAGTGTGATTTTCGTCCAACATTAAACCTTATGAATCCAAATTTATTGCTAGTCGCTTCCTCTTGGCTGACATGGTTCACATGTACTTCCGAAGACGCAAGAAATTGACAAGTGGGAACCTTGTAAGTGGGAAACTCCATTTGATTTTTTTTCCTAAACCAATGTTCTTGAAGATTTGATGAACATCCGCATGATTTTCTAGTTGCGTGAGAAGGATGTGGTATGTGTATTTGGTTAACATGAACTAATTAACCGCGGTCAACATCTTGTAAAAATCGGTGTAAGTGTATTTCTTGGAAGGGACCTTCTCCTTTGATTTTTAGCAACTATGGGGATTTCATTCTTACGTTCACTACCACTCAACTTTTGAAGCGGTTCTTTTCCTTGTACTTTCTTACCGGTGATAGCCGAGCTTGAAGGATTGTTCTTTGCTTATGTCTTCCTCACCAACCACCAGAGAAGATGATGCTGCCCCCAGCATTCTGCTACAAGAGGAGCCACCAGATCACCATTTAATTCTCCTTGATCGGCGGAAACCAAACAAGCAATCCAAGAGGACAAAACACCTACTCTAAAACGAGAAACAAAGTACAATTTGATTGAAAATCAAGGTAAGTTTCTTGATCCTAAAGATTTCAAAAGACTAACTTGTTATAGGTGCAGAAAGAAAGGACACACAGCAAAGTTATGCCCCACAATGAGAAATGAAGCAAAAACTGAACCAGTCACACCAATTTTGAACCGTGAGCCACAAGTCAATGACAAACCTATCATGGGAAATGTTATTGTAAGTCTTAGTGATACTAAGCTCCTCTTAAATTGGATTAAAACTTTGAATATGTGAAGCAATTACCTAAGTACAATGCTAGACGAGAGTCATTAGAACTTAAAGTTAAGCAAGAAATTGTTACACTTCATGAAAATTAAATAGTCTAAACTGATTTACCTTCTTATAATGATTAAATGACTGCCATAACACGCTTGTTTCTTGTCAAAAGTGTTGAAGTTATTACAGGTACAAAAAAAGATCACAAAGGTGCTTCATCGAGAAGAAATGAGTTCACGGACCAAGAGCAACACCGTGAGGAGTACACGCTTTTATCTATCAGACCAGCTGCCAATAGAGATGAGAGTGTCAATGATTTTCTCCAGATCAAAGAGAAGCCACCCGACGATGAATCACTGGATCAAATCCGAGGTAAAATTCTACACCCTCTTACATTTCAATGTACTAACTTGAGTTATCTATGTGTAGAGAATCAAGTTTTGAGGACAAAACTTCTTGAAGAGGGAGGGTATGATGCGGTCATAAAACCAACAGCCGAACCATAGCTCATTCAAACCGGATGCATTATACCAATCAGACCCGACTAGGACATATGTTCATTTTTTTAACCATATCAGCTCAAAAACGAAGACGCAAGGCATGAAACCACTCGGAAAATATTCTCTTCTCAGCTGAAAAACGCCTCAAAGGATAACCAGCCCAAAAGGAGTTCACATGAAGGAGTTATTCAATTTACAAGTCAGCAAACCTCTAATAGACGCGATGGAGACAAATGACCATTCATTGAATCACCCGGAACGAAACATGAGGAACCAAGTTTCAAACAAACTTGTTTTGGAAACTTCACCCATCTGAAGAGCTCGCCGAATTTGAATCAAGTCAATACTAATTTTGGTTTAGGAGATATTAATTTTCTAAACCGAAGGACCCTCGACTTGCCTTATTTGGAACCTTGTGGATTTTGGAGACTCCAAACGTATTATTGGCGCCCCGGAGACTTTGTGATACTTATAGAAGGTTCCTACAACACTCTAAGATTCACTAAGAAACATGGGATCAAGCAAATTCCCACACACCTTCACTTTCCATATCCGGAACTGACCTTGCCTTATTTACCTTATTTGGAGCCTAAGGAGATCGTTCAGAAACGGCTCTTTCCCTATCAAAGCTGGTGCTTTTTAAAGACCCTACACATGTCCCAGAATGTTCCAAGAAGTCACACCCACCTACCTTCTCAAGCTCTCAAAATACAAGCAACATGACATTCATTTTTGGCTGATTTTTGTGTTTAATGTTCTAACGGCTATATCTTTAATTATGTCGATTCTCTTGATTTTCTTAGCTTAGTGACCGTTGTCTGAGCCCTTTATAAACTCAGTTCGTCCATCTTTGTAAAGACACCCTTGATCATTTTTAAAGTAGTAAGAACATTTTTTTCTTTGTCAAAGTTTGAGTCTTTTCCATTTATTCATTAGTCTTTATAGAGTAGGTTTTTAGGCGTATTTGAAGCTGCAGATTAAGTTTGTTGATTAGTTCAACATCCTTCTTTCTTTCATTGATTGAGTGAGTCGACTAACCCATTAATTGTGCGAGTCAATCACATTGATCCATCATTCTACCCCTTGATTCACGAGAGAGAGCGTTATAGCCAGCTTGCTAATGCCAACTTCCGCAAGTTAAGCTTGGATTTTCTTGATCACTGAGTGATCATAAGTTGGATTGGTTCCAATCTTATGTCATACACCCTCTGTTCCGTAATATAGAATGTTTAGGAAGTCTTTTGTTTCACTTTATAAGATGTTTTACAAATTTATATACAGATTTTAATGTTGTTTGAATTTTTGACCCTTTAGGGTTTGAATGGTAATTGCGGTCAGGGCGGTCAAATCCTTATGCGGTTTGGACCGCTTTATTTTTAATGCGGACAAGAAACCGCTATGGACAAATTTATTTGTATGCAAAAGCGGTCCGTAGTTGGTCTGTTGCGGTTTTGTCTCTGTGTGTAAATGGTTGCAGCGGTTGGGGCGGACAAATCCGTCTGCGGACTGGACTGCTTTTTATTTACCATCCAGCAAATGTACTCCGCAGTGGTGCGGTCCAAATAAAGCAGAGACAAAACCGCAGCGGACCAACTGCGGACCGCTTTTGCATACAAATAGAGTTGGTCCGCAGCGGTCTGTTGTCCGCCTTAAAAATAGAGCGGTCTAGATAGCAGACGGGTCAAGGCGCGGTTACCATTCAAACCCTCTGTTTTTTTGGACTGCACCACTGTGGACTACGTCAAATCCGCCCCAACCGCTGCAACCATTCACACTTTGGGTGTGAATGGTTGTAGCGGTTGGGGCGGACAAATCTGTCTGCGGACTAGATCGCTTTTCATTTACCATTCAGCAAATGTAGTCCGTATTGGTGCGGTCCAAATAAGTTGAGACAAGACCGCTGCAGACCAACTGCAGACGGCTTTTGCATACAAATAGAGTTAGTCTGCAGCAGTCTGTAATCTGCCCAAAAATAGAGCGGTCCAGACCGCAGACGGATTTGGCCGCTCTGACCGCATTTACCATTCAAACCCTTTAGGTCTGAATGGTGACTGCGGTCGGGGCGGCCAAATCCGTATGCGGTTTAGCCTGCCCCAAAAGTAGGACGAACAGCAGATCGCTGCAGATCAATTTTATTCGTACACAAAAATAGTTCGCAGTTGGTCCACAATGGTTTTCTTTCTGTATCTTTTAGACCACACTACTGCGGACTAAATTTGTAAATAGTAAATAAAAAGCGGTCTAATCCACTGATGGATTTGTCTGTCCTGACCGCTTTCACCATTCAAACCCTTTAAATTATGCAGTTTTTTTTATCATTGGTTGAATTGTATGTTTAATTAATTATTAAATGATGTTTAGGTTTAAAAAATAAAATCTAATCTTTATACTTTTATCTGAAACATCTTATAAGGGATTTGGGATAGATAGTAGTACTTGTTTTATAGGTCCAAAAATGTACGGATACTTTTTATTTCTCAGGTAAATAAAAAAAAATTTGTCACACGACAGGTTTTTGAGTTAAATTTTCTTCACATTTTATAAGAGAAACTAAAAAAGTTTATTTGACAAGAAAGATAGGAACTTTTTATTAAAATATTTTAATAGTTGCCACAAACCCAAATGCTTGGTTTGGTTTAGGCTACCGAAATAATCGGATCAATTCTATAATGTGTGATCACTTTAATTTGACAATAGTATTAATCAAACCCCCAAAACAATTTCTTTTTTGGGCCTAAAAAATTATCTATTATATGTTGTGAATTATAACTACAAATACACTTATATGTATTTTGTAATCTATACTAATAAAAAGTAGAAGCTATAAGCTTCTAAAGCTGTCCACCTAGGATTTAAAACCTCCAATTGTAATAAGACATGTCACTCATTAACATTTTTTAAAGTTTCCAGAAGTTTCTATATTAAGAATTATTTTAAAACAACCTATCAGGATTTGACATGTCGTCATTAACATTTTTTAAAAATTTCCAGAAATGACAATTTTAAATTTATGGAAATAAAAGAACCTATGAATAATATCCCACATTGGCTAGAAAAGTTTTAGACAATGGTTGAGAACCAGTATAAATAAGATTAATATGCTTCCAACAACGAATAAGCAGGAAAGCTTGATTTATCAAGCGTCCAAGTTTAAAAATTATTCGGTTTGATCCTGTTTTTTATTTGATCAAATTAAAACTTTAAAAAGTTTCAAAAAAAATATTTATAATATTTAAACTTTTAAGAATTTTAAAAATTATAATATTTTTTGAAACTTTTTAAAAGGTTCAAATTTTATACTTCGAAACCTTTTAAAAGTTTAAAATACTATAAATATTGATGTAAAACATAAATTATCTTATTTATCTACGTTTGTGCTTTTAATTTCTTATGAGCTACAAACCACATTTTTGTGTATGATTTTATAGATGAGTTGATATTCTTTCATTAATTTTTTATTTTTGGGTCTAAGGAAAAAGAATTGACATCGCAAGACCTTGATTTGATGTTTGAATCAAGTTTTGGATTTTAAAGAAGAAAGATGGACAACAAACACACATGTTTTATTAGCTATACATAGGCATGACCAGAGTTACGGTTGTCACGGTTATGGTTTATTAACCATCGGTTATGGTTAGGAATATTGTTTAACCTTAACTATAACCGTTTGAATATTGTTTAAATATTGTTTTTAAGAAATATTGTTTAACTATATACGCTTACGGTTATTTGAGAATATGATACAGTTGATATTATTTGATGATATAACATAATTGATATTATTTATTATATTTAATATGTTCTTATAGTGTACTCATATTTCTATATATCATATGATTCATATTAAATAAAATATTATTAGTATATTTTATTATGTTTTTAAAATATTTCTCCCTCCGTTTCACAAAGAGTGTCATTCTGGAGATTTTTCTTTGTTTCACAAAGACTGTCACTTTACAATTCCAATGCATTATTTTATAGTTCCAATGCATCTTTTATCTTAGATTTCCTTGTTTTACCCTTAATTATAACTAAAATAGTCTATTAAAAACTTATTAAATAAGGGCATATATGTATATTTCAGTGTTTTCTTAATTTGTGTGAAAAGTGTCAGAGTGACACTCTTTGTGAAACGGAGGGAGTATAAACTAAGTAAGGATTTTGGTTGGAGAAGATTATAAACATGTGATCTAAAACAAAATAAGTATATAGATAAAATTATCAATAATTGGATGCATGTGTTAACTATGCTGCTCTTCATGAATTTCATAAATTTTATGAGAAAATAAATAATTTTGTTCTTGGAGTTTGATGGGTTAATAAGTTGTGTGGTAGTCTAAAAAAGGGTTTTCAGTGGAAGAATGTGAAGAAGTTGACGAGTAAGAAGAAGAAAAAAAAGTATAACGAAGAACCATAGGGTAAAAGTAACAATGAAAATTACCACAAATTTTGACAATGAAAATGATAATACTAATTTATTTTTTTATAAAATAATATTTTATTATCGTAATCAATCATATATAATTTTCATAAAAATATATCTAATAAACCCACGCGTAGCGTGGGTTCAAAACCTAGTACTTTATAAAGAGAACAAGAAATGAGAGAGAGAGAAGCAGCCACGAAAGGGAGAGAGATTGGGAAGCCTTTTAGATCAAAGAAGAACTTATATGTTTTACTCTTATTACACAACTCCTTATTTATAGTGTGCATTACAAAAGACATGAGTCACACACTTATACACTTGGTAATGACAAGTGTTGAGTTAGTGTAATACTAAATGAACAAGTGTCATGGCATGTGTCTTGTGATGGATTAATCACAATTCTATTTTATAATACTCCCCCTTGATTATCCATCACTATTGACGAGTTACGTACTACCTCATTAAAAATCTTGTCACGGAAAAACCCATTGGGATAAAAACCATGACAAGGAAAAAAGAGTATAGTAACGTAATCTCCCCCTCAAAAAGATATGTATAATCCTTCTTCATAAATTTCGTAGATGATGCATTCCAATACTGTGAATATGTTTTCTGAATGTGGTAGTCGGAAGTGTCTTTGTGAATAGATCTGCTGCATTGTCACTTGAGCGGATATGTTAAATATCAACTTCCTTCTTTTGCTCGAGTTCTTGAGTGTAGGAGAAAAATCTTGGAGGTATATGCTTTATTCTGTCGCTCTTGATGTAACCTTCTTTGATTTGAGCGACAGCATTGTCTTCAAATAATGTTGTTGGCTCTTTACATGCCCTTTCTGCCGGAGCAGCCAGCTGTTCTCGGATAAAGACTTGGAGATGCAAGCACCGTCGCCTAGCTCAGAAAGGAACAGCCGCAGATCAACGACAGAAGAACACGACACGTGTACGGTTGTTGGTCCTTGTCTGAGGAGATGTAGTAGCTGGTCGAGTTTGGGGCAGAGGCCTGAATTGGAACGGTCGTTGTGTCTCTGACACGCGAAGTTGATTTGGTTTTCTAGTAGATGTAGTAGCTGAAAAAGAGTAGTAATACTAGTAGTAGTCACAGATACACTGTCGTCAATTTCTATTGAATCTTTTGATATTTCATTGTGTATAAAAATAGTTAAATGTATTCGTCTTCCTTACACCACGGATAAAATAAAAAACCGAGTGAATCAGAGTAATTTCTATGCTAAAACATCACAGCAGGGCTTGGAGCAGTGAAACCCAGAATCGAATAAGCAGAGCTTGGAGCCGAAGATCAGGACTGAGAGTAAAAGGAGTTCAGAGAATAGAGTAGGCACGAACTACCTCAATCACAGGAGCTTGACACATGGGACATTTTCCTCCAGCTTCCACTAGCTTCTTCGCACACTTCTCGCAAGTGTTCATATGTCCACATCTGTTGTTTTCGAACAAAACAATGAAAATGAAAGAGAACGATTAGATATCAACTGGGGAACATGTTTACAACAAACGCTGGTACTGATTCATACATACCTATACAATAAAGAATCGATATTGCTCTCACAGCATACACAGCAGATCCCTTTCCTTACATATTCCCATTTTGACTCGTAGCTCTCAGTCTCCTTAGATGGACCTGTGAATCAATTAAGGTGTTTCCATAAGAAAAAATAGTATTTCAAAGAAAACCTAATTGTAAATCCTCATATGTAAATTCATAAAGTGACTTGAGACTGATAGAAAACCTGATTGGTCAGCAGAGCGGTGCATCGCAGCAGAGACTTCTTGTCTTATGGACCTTTGCAACTCAAGTTGCATTTCCATGCAAGCCTCCAGCATTCTCTGCAAGTTATCCATCCTTTGCTGTATTCTACCCATATCAACCCTCAAATCGTTGATCGAATCCCAATCCTTCAGAGACATTGTTGATTAAAGTTAACAAATAATAGCACCAGCACATAATATGTCAACCAATGAGTTCCTTTAACTTCAAAAAAAAACAGACAATTGCCTTTGTATCCTTCACCCTAAGGATCCACTTTGAGACAATGTCTTACCATTCCAATGCCCTGATGCAAATCATGTGCCGGCCAGTTTGAATTGGATCGATCATGCTCCCACCGTGGCTGAATAGGGATCACTGGGGAGGGTAGAGACAAAGGAGGAGACTCAACAGCATCAAGTTCTTGACCACCACTCTGAGCATCATCCTGCTGTTCTATATCTTCACCTACTATTGTATTGTCAGAATAAGTCTCGTGTTCTTCCCACTCCACAGGATTTCGGCTTCTTCTATCCATGTAGGATTGTATCAACTGGTCAAGATTTTCCCTAAACCCGCTTTGCAGAAGATTTGAGACACGTCTCCTGTAGCCAACAGCGAGCATCAGATATATAAAATGAGGTTGAAAAGTGTGGCCATTATGGCAAAAATTTACTAAAGTATTACCTGCTAGAGAGTTCTCTGAGTTCCATGTTCTCGTTATCATCCGGAGGAAAGAATGTGTCAGCCCTTCCAACTGAAACTGTGTCCTGATCAGAATGTTCTTCCGACCAGTCTTGTATTGTGCTTTGGAGATCAGCATCATCAGGCTGCATCTCTGTGAGTTCTGTGCGGGCGTGGGCTTCTCTGTCCTCGTCCACGGATGATATCTGGGATAACTGATTTGGAAAACTCTCAGGAACATCTGTATCTGCCTCCTCCTCAGCGTCATCTCTCCATGCACTGGTTTCACCATTGATAAGTTGCCAATCGGATTCTTCGTTTCCCATAATCTCCTCCTCGGTTTGTTCCTCTAGAGGGACAGTTAGATTAATGCTTTCAACCAGATTTTCCTGGAAATTTGTTGTCCTGTTTATCAGTCTCATGGTGGCAATTTCTTCGGAACTTTGCAGAGACTGTTCATAAGGTATATCCATAGTTTCTCGAAATTGACAGCCATGTCTGATCTCGTCTCCATGAATTGAAGAGGATGAACACCCAGTAGCATCCTCCCTTTGATGGCTATTGAGGTCCACTTCAGCATCATTTCTTCTTAGAGAAAAATCATCAATTTCTGACCGTTGCCAATCTTCTACACGTGCCGTCCTTTCTTCCAAACTTGTGCTCCGGTTATTACAGCGTCTGGAATTAGTTATCTCATCCACTGAACATTGGTTTTCAGCCTCTCTGCCATTTTGATCTGAGCCACCGCCTGCATCATTGATGCTATCTAGACAATTTAGATCGTTTTGTTCACCTCTATTATCATCATTTTCAGCATTTGATGAGGTCTCCGAGTGACTGCTGCTCGCTTGACCAGAGACAGATCGGTCAAGTCTGGATATAAATTCCTCCCTGGGATAGAAAAATACACAGTAAGTAATTACGTTCTTAATCGCTCTAAAGCAACAGAAGTCTCGATTTCAGTGTCAAGTTGCACTTATAAGATGAAACAAAAAGTATACAGATAAAGACTCATACAAAATGGGACTGGCTTTAACTTCAGGATGGACAAGGCCAACAAAGAACGGAAGAACTCCAAAATTTACTAGATCCATTAATCCATAAAAATCATAAAGGTTTGAAAGCATAAGATCTGCATTTGATATTGACCCACAGATATATAGTAGACCTACTAAAGAGAAAAAGAAAAAGAAAGAAAGGAAAGCTTCCAAAAATACACAAAAATATGAACAAATATATTAATACAGATGAATTAGCTACCTCAGCTCAGATACAGTGTGCCTTTCTCTTAGAAAGCCCAACTCAGTAGCTGCAGATGATGTTGGTTTCTCTTTATCATCGTTGTCACCATTTCGTAAGAATCTCCCCCTTAGCAATGCCTGAAAAAGCAATTAAAGATCATGATTTCAAGCTATGTCTACAAAAACCCAAGAGATACAGTTAGATACATAGATTCAACTCTCAACACCAGACTTCAAACAACCAATGTGCCAGTTAAGCTGACTTGTAATGTGATAAACAAGAAGATAACATAAAAATATAAAGAAGTAACTATGATGCTCAGCATATCCATCAACTCCTATGACTCAAACGTCAAGTTAGAATCATATTAATCATTTTCGTCATTTTATACTTCCTCTTAATCATATTAGACAAACAAAGTGACTACACAGCTTTCAGTCATCGTTTGTCTGAGAAAAAGGTTCAAAGTTGCATCTAGAGCTAGTGCTAACTATAGAGTTTACATTTATTCCAGATACACGAATGTAAAATCTTAGGATAGGCTGGGGCCTGTATGTAATTAAAAGAAATTGGTAATTGAGTTGACTGTATGTGTATCTGACATAGTGATTTTGGACAACATGTACATATTTAATGTCTGAGAGACAGTAACAATAAGGCAGGAAACAATAAAGAAGTTTAATGAACAAACCTGAATGCGGTTGCGGTGAGCAAAGTTTGATACAGCATGATGCTGCGTCAAACCCTGTAGCTCTGTTTGCCTTTCCCTCTCAGCCATTTTTAACATATCCACCCACACTTGCCTACCACATAACTTGCGTATACCTCTTCTAGCATTTTCATTTTGGATGCAGTTCGCATTAACAACCCTTCCATCAAGTACTCTTTCAATCTGGTTAACAACTTCAATAGGTTGTTCGTCCCTAAGATCACCAAGAACAGGTCTCTGCTGGCTATTCATCTGAACCATCTCCCTTATGATCCTCACCCTTTCCTGTTCAGTTTCACCAAGCCATTCTGCTCTTGTGCTGTTGGTAGTGTGGGAATCAGAGGAAGTATGTTGACCTGTCCCAGAGCTCATCCACTCACGGAAAATTTGTCTAACTCTTTCCCTTTCAACCATCCCGAGATCAGAAAAGTGCTCGCTCTGAAAAGGACCAAGATCCTCACTCGAGTTATGAGACTCAACATGACTCGGGGTAGGGGACCATCCACCAAGTTCACTCTCAGCCAGATTTACACTATCTCTAACAATATCATGTGCACTAATATTACTGTCACAAACATTTCCCCTCGAAGCATTAGACGAAGGAGAAGAAGCAGTCCTCCTGTCACCATCTCTCTCACGAGCATGACCCATCACGTGATCATCCTCAAGTTCTCTCCACATCTGTAGAAGTGAGGATGCCCGGACGCTTGGCCTTCCTTCATTTTCCCTCTGTCTAGAACCCCGAACCTCAGAGTCCCGTGGGAAAGATGAATCAATCGCCAAAATGTTTTGCAGGCCAGCAATAGCCATTATAGATCAATCAATCGCTAACAAACCCCTTTTTAACTGTATTAGCAAACAAAAAAAAAGCCTAATTATCTACAAAATAGACACAAAGGGTTGCTTCTCCAGGTTTTTGACCAAGTGCTCATCAGTATTTTCAATACCTCAGATATTTCATCTGATTACGACCCTTAAAGCCGCGTTGCACTGGAACCATATGCATATCGTCCAAGAACATTATCCACCAAAAATTATAAGATTCTCTCTCTCGCTTTGCCTCCTTGAGGTTAAATCTCACTTCCAAGCAAACACCTGGAAATACCAAAACATGAATCAAATTAATGATCTCGATTTCAACAGGTCACCGACTCGATTGCGCAAAAAAAAAAAAAAAAATCAAATTATCGATCACATCCCACACATGTAATGCAATAAACGCCCAAATAATGAAAATTAAAATCCCCTAAATCTCACATTCTCATCCTCAAATTGAGACAAACCTCGAAATCGGATCCCAAAGATCCACAAAAAATTCCGATCGAAATAAAAAAAAAAAAAAAACCCAAAAAGAAGAGCCAAAATCAGAACTCCACAGAGAGAGACGGGATGATGAAATTGTGATGAAAGCCAAAAGATTAAAAAAAACAGAGAAATCCCTAAAAATCCGCAATTAATCAAAATCAAAAACCTAACACAATGATAGAGACGGGGGATGAAATAGACGTACCAGTGAAAACAATAAATCTTCGGATTTTAGGAGTGAAGAAACGGTCACCTCCGAGAAAGAGAATTTAACCAGAAGACGAAGAAGACGAGAGAGAAGAGAGAAGAAGAGAAGAGAGAGAGAGATGTGAGAGGAGGAGGAGTACATGTGGACCTCTCTCTCTCTGCTTCTTGTGGGAAGAAAAATCAAAAAATGGATCTTACCGTAACACGAACGTCAATTGGACTACCGGCTAATATCTGCTTGACACGTAGCATACTTCCCTGCTTCCCAAAGTTGGTTTTTTCTTTTTGGATTCACCTTCCTCTCTCTATATTATTATTAATTTTTTTAAAAAAAAGATATTAAAGAAAGAAATAAATATATAAACAAAAAAAAAAACAATTTTGTACCTAAGAAACAAAACATGTAAAATAAGGTTGGGTTATAAAACCATTTTTTGAAACTCTTTGAATACATAATTTTATTCTTATTCATTTCCTTTTATTCAATTAGGATTTTGCATACATATCATTTTTTTTTTGAATATTTAGATTCAAATCTAGATTATAAGATTTTATATGTGTTTTTGAATCAATGAGTTCTAGATTATTGTTTATCGGATTTTGGTAAATTAATCCAAACATTGTAATCTTTTGCATATTAGATTCCAAATTCGTAAAATTTCATCTTTGAACATAAAAAGTTGGAAAAAAAAATGAAACAAACAAAAATATAACGGGTCATGAAATTAGATATTTGATATTCTTTGGAGTAGATCATATCATATTAGGTTCCAAACTGTCTCAAAGTTGAAATGTTTTTCCTAACTATGGTTAAAATAGAACAAAAATAGTCACAAATGATATGTATTTTTTATTATTATTCATTTATTATTTTGTATATGTAACTTGTCTCAAGTTAAATATCATTTTTGAAGCATTATTTTTGGAATTTTGGAGCTTTACCCCCTAAACTATGGTCTTTAGTTTTAATGAAAATTATGGTTTCTACAAAAGAAACAGAAAAATAATCATTGTATATTGTTTCCATTTTTCAACCACTTGTTCACCAGTATTATATTGGATGGTTAATATTTGCCTCCTATACATATTACTTACCTTACTGTTGTCGGTAATATTAAAAACAAATTATAAGAGTTGTGTAGTTGGATATCTTGAATTTTTTTTTTAAAGCAACATCTAAGTTTGTGATGTGAAGTTTGGGGATTTTGTAGGATTAGATTTTCTTGTCTTAGTTAATAATAAATGAATATCATAATTGCAGTAAAAAGTGGGTCTAGTATAACCTTACTTCTAATCATTAAAAATGGTTTGTGTTTGTGTTCCTTTAATGGTATTAAGGGCTTGACTGGTTAAGTTTGCATGTGTTTGTGGTTGTTAGAGTTTAAAACCAATAAGGTATATTGTTCATTACTGTGATATGTTCAGAATTGCTAAATTTTAAATGTTCACTTTCGCAACATTTGTAATTGCCAACGCTTACGGGCGATAGCGGGTGACTAAACTAAAAAAAGAAAATTTTATAAACAACAAACTATATTATCAATTCTGGTGATTAAAACCTCACCAAAAAAAAAAAAAAATTTCTGGTGATTAAAAAATATCCAATTTAACCGACTCAACTTTGGTTTAAAAAATATCCAATTTAACCAAAAAAAATTCTGGTGATTAAAAAATATCCAATCCAACCACTGAAATTCTTTTACAAAATTAAATATTGTTATGTTTTTTCTTTTTCAACCATTGAGCTACAATAGGCCGGCCCATTAGCCTAATCCCTATATTCGTAGAAAGCAAGACTCGATCCCGGGTGTGATGGTGTCTTGTGCATTAAGGACTTACCTTTAGCCACTGCACTAAGATCACTTCACACATATTGTTATGTTTTTATATTGTCACAAATCTATCACAAAGTTTGCAATTAATAATATACTAGGTGCTTCCCCATGCAACGCGTGGGTTGTGGTGTAGTTGGCACTTTCTTGGTTTTTTTGGTCTTTTTCGTTTTCTTTTTTGTATTATTTCGTTTTAATTAGGCATATACGGGCTTTGTCGTCACTTTTATTTATACACTATATGTTTATACTATTTCGTTCAAATGTGTATAATTGTGGCGTTTATTTTTTATGAATTATGAAGATGTTGTTTCTTGCTTTTGAGGATCCAATCTTATCATTGACTGATATTGTTTCCAATACATTTATTGTATTATAGATTTTCTAATTAACTGCTTATGTAAACCCTTCATACGTTGATATTGCAATAATAAGTTATTTTTTAAAAATATCTTCCGTGTAAGTGATTATGTTTGTATCCCCATGTTTTGGTCTAATATCAATAAGATCGTTTATGTTTTTCTTTACTTGGCTTTGAAACCAATATTGAGTTAAGAAAATAATGGGTCAAATAATGGTGTTAATAAGTAATATAAATTCTTATGTATATATATTGTATATATGTGACTATAAATTTAGCTAACTAAAAAATTATGTAATATTTAAATACAATCTTGAACATATATATATATATATATTTTATTTGTGGGAGGAATGTATGAAATTATTGGATAGAAGTTATTTTTGAGTTAAATGACCTTTAATGTCTTTAAAGTGAGTTAAATATTAATAAATTTTTATATGTGTCTTGACTTTTTTAAAAAGGAATACCAAGTGTTTCTTTCCAAATTTGAAGTGATATAGTATTTTAGTTTTCTTATATGATTTTATGAACTTCAATGTAAATTTTTTTCAAAGTAATAAGTACACTCACTGATTGAATTATAAAATTTGGAGAAATGTTTATTTCGTTTAATCATCCGCTCTTTTAAATAAATAAGTATGTTGTTATTCCTACAAATAGGACAACATATATTATAGTTTAACCATGGAGTTAAGCAATGGAAATGGAACTTGTGATTGCAAGACAAAATGCTTATATGTTACACATTGATCGTTTAAAAATGAATAGGAACATCTAATTCTCAAATAAAGTTGATTGTTTTGTTAAAACCAACATATGTGAATTTAAATTTAACTATGCAAATTTAAAAAATAAATATGAATAGATTAGAAAGGCAAGAAATATAAAAGAAATATTTTTTTATATAAATAAAATAAAAATTGAAAACAATGTTAAATATATATAATACTTTCTACATTAAAATATAGAATCAAACTCTTACAAGTTACAACACATATGATATATAACAACATTTGATATTGGTAGGAGAGGAGGAGAGAATGTTTACTATAAGATGGTAATCCAAATTAGATAATGGAGATGAATCTTTAAAAAGTAGAACAATGTAATATCTATATATATATAATACTTTCTAAATTAAAATATAGAATCAAACTCTTACAACACATATGAGATATAACAACATTTGATATTGGTGGGAGAGGAAGAGAGAATGATTACTTATAAGATAATAATCCAAATTAGATAAAGGAGATAAATCTTTTAGAATAAGAACAATGTAAAATATATATCATGTAGTCTCTATATTAAAATTTAGCATTAACAATTTACAATGATATTTCATTTTTTTTTACAACCCATACAACAAAAATCAGAAATCAAAAATAACAAAAAAAACGAAAAATGATTTAGTAAAATAAGATAGTAAAATAATGAGAGAATGAGAGAATGTGAAAATGAGATAGTAAAATAATGTCAATATGAGAGAATGATAGATTGAGAGAATGCTTATTTATATGATAAGAAATGATGGAAGTTACATCTAGAACTATGGAGTTACAATAGTAATTTATTGTGTTTGAATAAAATTGAATGGTAGAATATGATTAATGCATAATTTATTTTATTTTCAGTTATAATTTTATTTTAATGTGTGAGTTAAATTTATTGTGTTTATTAGATCTTAAATATTGTTTAAAGCAATTAGAAAGCAAATAAAAAAAAAATTAGAAAACATTAAATGAAAATCAACCAATAAGGAGAGACCAAAACTTTACTTTTATATATATATGATATATTGCTTTAAACTTTGAAATGAGAAATATATTATAAACAATAATTTTACATGAGAAATATATTAATTTAGCCAACCAAAATATGAATATAAGTTCAGCCAACCAAAATAAATAAAAAATATTAAAATTTAACCAAAAATAATTTCTCTTGAAAGATAATAAGTTAGTAGGAGGAATGAATTAATGTACAATTATTGGTAGAAGTTACATTTGAGTTAAATGGAGTTACATGTCTTTAATTATAAATAAATATTTTAATTTTTTATAACCTAAAATAAAAGAAATACCAAGTGGCTGAATCAAAATTCACATGATTTGGTTGTTTGTTGATATAAACTCAACACTGAATATAGTGGCTGAATATAACAATAAACATATATCCAACCTAAAATGCTCTGTTCTCTCTCCTTCGAGACTTGTCCTTTATGGCGTCTCTTGGGTCTATTAACTGCTCTTATTTTCTCTGGTGAAGCAATTGTCCAGCGACATATTCCCAACGGAGTAATCTGCAGGCTTCCCCATGATAAGATTGAGAATCACCTTCAGCGAATTGATTCCATTTGCTTCCCTTTTACCAATCGAAAACTTTTTTCCCCCAAACTTTCAGATATCAAAATCTGTCAAAATATTTCAGAAATTTGGGGAACTATTTCTATTTCGACTTGGAAGAAGAAGAAGCAAATATGGATAATTTTTTCTCTCGTCCATTGTCCCTCTCAACAGAGGTGTTATCTTCCGTTCGGTGGTGATTCGTTTAGTCGTCTAACCACTGGCGGTGTTCTTCCGGTTGCATCGGCCGGCGTTGTCTTTCCCATGGATTCATATTCCATTGGTTGTTGTTTCATACTTCTGCAATTTTATGGGCAAATCCTAACGGCTTTGCTTTGGAAGAAACCACCGTGGAAACCACCATGGAGAATAGTACGAGATGTTGGTTTTGGAATCGTATTTGCCTCCATTATCAGTGCATACAAGGTTAGTAATTTACCATATATACGGTGTTCCAAAATAGAACCAGTGCAACAATTATATGGATGTTGGGGAGACACACTGATATTGGAGACTAGGAGGAAGGGATATTTATATGAAAAGCAGGTCAGAAAATGTTTATCACTATATCCACAATCATGGATATTATCTACAATCAAGAAAGATGTCATTTCTTGGTGCAAGAGATGGCAATATGTATATGGTTTACGATGTAACAGATGGATCGCAACTAATGATTTTCGAAGAAATTATTGGAGTTTCATCAAAAAGATGATAGCCAAAAGAAGATCAAAGACGAAGACGAAGAAGGAAAATAACAGATTTATTACTCTGTTAGCGTATAAGTCTTACCTAGTAAAGGAAGCAGCGTGTAATTTCACTTTTTCGATTATTTCGTTTTACCTAACTATTGATTGTATGTGTATGTTCATGAATAACTATGTATTTTCTGATTCAAGATAATAAAGTCAGATGTTAAAAAATAAACTCAACACTTACACATAATATTTCAAAATAAATAATATTACTTTTTAAGTGACAAACTAAATTAGTTTTCTTATAAAATTATATGAATTCTTCAATCTTAATAATTTTTAAAATCCCAAGGATAACTTATATTTTTTTGGTTTTCACTCATCAATTTAATTTATAGTGCTAGATTTCATACTAATGGTTTCATCTTTAGAGAATTTAGTGAAATGATATTTTTAAAATTATATTTTATTTTTATATTTAAGGTCCAGTTGAATATGTTTTGTTTTTTGAATCATTTTTTATTTTGATTAAACACAAAAAACCAATTGTTTAATTATGTTCTTTTTGTTTTCAAAAACCTCAAATCATTAAAAAATATATATATTATATTGATCTCTGTAGATTTATCAATTAGATCACAAAACAAAATAGTCTTTATAAATTGATAAATGGATAATTATATTGATCTTTAAATATTATATTGATTTTTATAAATTATTAAAAATGATACATGAATATGTGAGATAACCAGAGACATAATAGATAATTACATATGGATCATTTCAACTTTATGATCTTATTGTGTGGTGAATATTGTAAGGAAGTATGAAAATAATGATTTATAAGATGTTAATATAAAATAGAAAATGGAGATAAACATTTTAAAAGATTAAAATAAATATATAAGATATACATATCATACAAACTCTGAAACTAAGCTTTTACAATGATATTTGATTTGATTTTTTATAACCCATACAACAATAATAACAAAACAAAACAAAACAAAACAAAAAAGAGATTTGAGAGTAGTGGAAGAAGATGAGAGAATGAAAAAGTGATAGACTAAGAGAATAAGATAATGAGTATCTATAGGAAGAGAAATGATGAAAAAATACATTTAGAAAAATGAGAGTTACAATTCTAATTTATTGTTTTGTTTTAATACAATTGATTAATACAACTTAGTGGAGAAATAAAGTTAATGCATAATTTATAAGGAGAAGCTATAAAGATTTCAGTTTTATATTATTTGAGTTAAATGTGAAATTAATTGTTTTTAAATTTGTGTATTAATATAATTTTTTTCTTCGTTAAAATTGCATTGCCAAGTGAACCAATAAGGAAAGACTGGAACTTTACTTTTATATATATGATTGCCTATATATATAAATATATAATGGAATATTTATTAATTAGGTTGAGGAAAAAAAAAGAGAAAACATCACGAGAGAAAAAAAACTCAAACTTTTGACTTCGATTAAACAAATGAATGCATGTAAATAATCAATAAAGACCGAGGATTTTAGAGATTGACACCAAAAGCTATATCTTGAGTATAGTCTAAGATAAATGTTTAGTTTTCAGAAATCCGAACTTCTCATACCTTATAAAAGTTGGTAACTTTCTACTGAACGTTTGGGAGATATCGAAACGTGGATGAAACTAATGACATGCATCTGCAAGTTCAACAAAAACGCCAATTATTCTTTTCTTAAAAAAAACGAAAGAAAGCAATGCATGCATCTCGCTCTGAAAAAATCGAAAGTTCTATATATATTCAAATGAGTTTATATAAATTATCTAATAAAAGAAAAGAAAAAGAACAAAGTGAGAATATGGGATATGGTGGCGTGACCATATAGAATGAAAGATTCAGAACAATGATTACAATGGAAAAGGAAAGACCACTAACCATACATAAACTAATAGCATATCATTTTTTATAACAAATTTATTTTTTATGAAAAGAAAGTTAACTTAAAACTAATAAAGCTTGGTTCCAATTCCCCGGAAAGTTTACGAAAAATCTATTAATTAGTTTGAATGACTTTTTGATCTGCCGCCGAAATTTGTTAGTGGCTTCAATCATAGTCTGATAGTCTAATTAAGGGGATTAATTACTTATATTTCCATGAACCACATTGGTTCAATAGAGAGACTCAATCATATTATTCTTTATATAAAGGTTGTTGCTTCATAGCCCGACCATTTGCTAATATGGCCAATGTTAATAGAACCTTAGATATCATTAGGCACATTGGCTAAATCATGGGCCCATGCCTTAGAAATTTGTTTAAAGAGCTTCTTTTCATTCAAAATAAGACTCCAAAATACCTTTTTCAAAAGCATTTTATTGAAATCTATTAGTAGATACTATATAGCATTTATAGAGGTATTGGAATGAAATAATATTGTGTATGTTAACTCTATTAAGAATTTTCTTAAGAGAAAATAGATCTTGACTGAATTCATAACACTTCATTTTCATAAAATTTAATTCTCCAAGTAATATGGGAAAAGGTCCCGTAAGATTAGTATCTAAACTATGGAATGAAACTTGCTATAAAGCTAAAACATATCGTTGAGTTTATCACCTTATCGCCGTCCATGTTCATAATTTTTTGTTTCAACGTTAGATGATAGATTCATAATCATGAAGCTTTTTATTTTATATGAAAGCCTTTTTAAAGTCATTTTTAAGATGAGTGTTAATCATCGCAGCACCACTCAACCACATATATTGGAGGGCCCTTAATGGAGGTAAATGAATTACCTAAATTCATTAACTTACAAATATACATGCATTTAATGTTAAAAGTTAAAAATTAATAATTAGTTCCAACTAATTTGGAGGAAGGATAATTCGCTTATTTAAATACAACTAGGATATATCCCGTGCTTAAAGCACGGATCAACATTTTTAAAAAAATTTATAATATAATAATAAAAATTATTGTTTATTTTTTTTAAAAAATTATTTTGTTTGAGATAATATTTATTTTTAATTGTTATATAAATCTATTAGTCTATTTGAATACTAATTATTTTAGAATATTATAGTATTTTATTTTTGACGTATTATTACAGTTTTATATTGTTTATTTGTTTTATTTGCATCATATTTTTTGAAATATAAAATAGTAATTTTAATATTATAATTGTGAGTAAATAAAAATTATTAATTTATTATCTATATAAATTTAGTTTTACCAACCCGTCAATGTGAAAATTAAAACACGCATTTTCATACATTGAGTAATATATCTTTGTTTTAAAAATTTCACATCACAACATATGCAGAAAAATATGCATTTTATTAATTATAAGTATTATATGAAAGTTCTAAACAATTTGTAAATAAAATAAAAAAAGGATGATATGAGAATCATAATTTGAAATCTTAACAAAATCTTCGAATTTAGTTATTAAAAATAATTGTATTGTATACTTGGATATAAAATCATAGTTTTTAAAATTCTAATTGGTTTATATATTTTTTTTTTTAAATAGTAATTTCGTCTATAATTTATTAGAGAGAGAAAATATTTTTTTAGATTTTTTTTAGATTTTTTAAATATTTGATATGTGAGTGTTTTTTATTTTTAATTTAATTATATTTATTTAAATTAATTAATTAAGCTTAATTAATTTTTTCTAATGGCAATTGAATGTAATTTTTAACACATTTTAAGGTTAGTTTTATATTTGTACTTCTCAATTAATATAGTATAGGATTAATTAGGTGAGAGTGAAAGTTTCTTAGACAAATTAAAAAATAAATGGTAACGATGTGACTTAAGTATATATCGTGGGAACAAATTTATATTCCTTTTTTCTCTTACCAAAACGTGATTTTTTTCCTTAGAAGATGTTTATATTTTTAACATGTTTTTTTTTTTATGTGGACGTCTAATTTAATAAAATAATAACTATCGGACGTTTAACAAATTTACCTATACCACTCAGTGATCTTATAATTCATCATGTCAATTCTTTTATTAAGTCTTAATTTCGAATTAGGATTAATGAATAAACAGAAATTATCACAACTAGAATTCTCCTAAGATCAACCCTATCATACGTTTTGTAAATTATCAATAAAATATATATATATATATATATACGTGAAGAACTACTGTTTAAATGCACGTAAATGTGAGAGATATCAAAAACTTGATATTTTGATAAGGTTAAAAAGATTAAGGTGCACAATAGAATCACTAAAGAAACAAAAAAAACAAATAAACAAGAAAGTATATATGTTTACTTCATCAAAACAAAGATGCATGTGTTAGGTTTAAGGCTTTAAGGAGACATCGAGCTGTCTTTGTTTGGTGTGGTCTTTTTGAGTCTTATCACATCAAAGAGCAAACATAAGCGTCAAGTGAATAAGAACATTAACTAAGGGATTATTCATATAACTCTGATTTGTCTTTTATTGGAACATGCACTTTTCTTTTTTTCTTTTTTTTCCCCATGTGTTTGAACACTCTATCTTACTTTTGTAGGGCAAAATAATGAATCTCATCAATATCTTCTGTTGATTTGATATTATTTTGTTGCTCTACTCCAATAATATAGTCTTAAGTCATATCAATATCACTTGGAAGTAAAGGATGTTCATTCTATTTTAATTACTTAAGGGTTTCTTTTTCGTGTTTTCATTTTTGTTTTTCTAAATCCATAACCTAAATAGAACCAAATCTCGTATAGATTGGTTTAGTTTTAGTTAAATTTTTGTCAAACAAATTGTATTTGGCTTTACTTGAAGATTGGTCGGATGGGAAGCTCGAAAGATCTAAAAAGCTTGCAAGCAAATGGTTAACTCTAAAATCACCATGAAGAACTCCACATTTAAGAATTGACAAATTTACTAAGCAAGAATAATCGATTTCATCTATATGATTCAAAGCCTAAGAACATATATGCTATATGTAGCATCATTCAACACTGAACGTTCACGCAATCAACAACAATGACCAAGCAACATGTTTGATTGTATGTCGCTGTGACTTGTAAGAGCATCGAGATGACAATAACGGTGATAACATTATATTGAAGATTCTTCTCCCAGATGTTAGCAACGATCACGAGAACAAGAGGTACATGCCGTGTGAGATAAGGTAATGGTAACTAAGCTTCACATACTTATACTTGAATGGTGAATGGAAGAGGAAGCTACTAACTATAAAGAAGCTTTCTTAATCTGCTCATGTGAGAATCGTAGACAATCTTATGTTTTGGACCGAACTAGTAGACTGGTCCGACATCAAAAAGTTCTAATTGTATTGACCGGACTAGGGTGATGATTGACCGGTTCAGTTGAACCAAATTGTATAACACATTGTACACTATGTATGCAACTGAACCGGACTAGTTGACTGGTCCGACATCAAAAAGTTCTCTGTTTGCAAATACTCTTTATATGAGCCTTCTAGGATAAATGTAATTCAGAAATGTGTATAACACATTTTCCCATGGCCATTTACTAGTAGAGAGGATGTAAATAAAGAGCAGAAGCAGAAGATGACACATAGAACCAGAGTTAGATAACAACATAGGATTTGTTCCATCAACACACATAATTCTCAACCATATATAATCCAGGATCACAATAGGTTTTCAAACCATGTTTACAAGAAACATAAACCGAGAATCTGTAGAATTCATTGCATAAATTCCTTACTGTAAAAACAAGGGAGGTGACAACGATTCACTTAACAAGCACGTTTTGAGCTTGAATCTCCTGCTGCTGCTGGTAGTTAAGTGGCCTCCTGAAAAGCATTATATGCGGCTCAGGCCTATGAATCGCGTAATGCACCCATCCACGGCTTTGCTGCACTCCTATCGCACGCCACTCGTTCTACAAACATCCCAACATTTTTTAATACCACAAATTCAACACTGATAACATCGCAAAGATTACACAAAACAATGTCTACAATATCATCATCACTAAACCTTGACAACATCTCAAAAACAAAACAAACAAGCCTGTAATCTCCATTTGATTCATCTTTCAAAGAAGAACAATATAAACACAAAAACCTCCAAAGAGACGATACCATTAAACCAAAAAATATTCGAGTCCAGAACAATCCAGAATCAGAGCAAAGGTTTCAGATCCTAATCCGTAACTATCTAATCACTATTAGATATCCCATACTTAGTATCGTAAGGTTCAGCACAATTTTTGATAGGCTTCGATGATCTGATCCGAGGAATAGAATCAGAGAAATCACACAGAGCAATGCGAGTAAAGACTTACTTCGGAGAGAAGACGATTCTTAGGAAGAAGCTTAGCGGTTTCAGGAGGAAGAACGACGTGCCTGTAGGTACCGATTCGATCACGCTTTCAGTGAATTGAGAGAGTGAAAAAAATTGGAGGAAGAACTGAAGAAGCAAAAAATTGAAGAGCGTTACCTGTACTCGAAACTGTCATCGAAGTATTTCTCAGAGTATTGGATCTGACCCATCTCTTCTCACCCTCTCTCTGATTCGATGTGAAACCCTAATCAGGAAATGGAGAAAGGTAAAGAGGAAATGAAGAATCTGCAAATCTGATCGTTTGAAATGTGAGGAAGATAGTGAAAAGGGAATAAAGTGGTTGGGTAAGAGATGTAATTATGAGAAAATAGAGGGGTGTGTTTTATCAACCTTTTTTGCTTTTTTAGAGTTTGAAATTCTTCCGGAGACGATGATGATTGACCGGTTCAGTTGAACCAAATTGGATTGGAAATTCTGTGATTCGGTCTGGTTCTAATTTAAATTTTATAAGAATTTGTTTGGCTATTTTTATCACAAACCGGCCGGTTTTGGTTTAGTTCGATCAAAATTGTAGCGTATAATGTCCCAGTTATGGCCGAGTCGGATATGTCATCGTCGGCGATGGTTAGCTGTGGCAGCTATGAGTCAGTGTTTCAACGGGTAAGCCAGGCAGCAGAGAAAGCAGATCGTGTGTCCGATCAAACTGGTGGTAGTGATGAGCAAGATGAAACCAGTTTATTTGAGTCAATACAGGGTTTATCTTTATAGGCTCAGAGTCGAGCGACTAATAAGAAGAACATCAAAGTGTAGTTCACACAAAACTAAAGTTTCACATAGCCTAACAACATGTAGTCAACCATGACCTTTGGCCAAAATAAAAGTTTTAGTTAGCCTAAAGAACTTGTTGAACACAACTAACATGACCAATTTGTATTCCATTTGTTTTTGATTTAATCATATAGAATAAAGATTGCTCAACTAACCAGAAGCAATCAAAAGAATTGAAAAGGTGAAAGAAGCGCAGAAGCAGGAGAAATAAGCAGCTTAACAGTGCATAAGTTCAAACGTGGATCCAAACAAAGAGTGTAGCAAAGAACCAGGCTTACATAAACATCATAAAAAGAGTCACATAATTCTCCACTGAAGAGAATTCATAAACACGATAAAATAAAAGCTACCATAGGAATGTATCAGACACGAGTGGTTTGTAAAAAACCTTGTTTACGAGAGACATAAACTGATGATATTAGGGAGAATTTTTGGCAACATAACTCTCTACTTAGCAATCACATTCTGAGCTTGATGCTCCGGCTGGTAGTTAAGAGGCCTCCTGAAGAGCATGATGTGTGGCTCAGGACGATGAATCGCGTAATGAACCCATCCACGGCTTTGCTGCACTCCCATAGCTCTCCATTCACTCTACAAAACCAGATGTAACACAAGACAAGAGTTAGCTCCAAAATAAGGAATTGAGAAATGACTAATACACACAAAAAGAATGAATAAACTATCTTCATTAAACGATACACACCAAAAGAAAGACTTAATGATCTCAACTAAGCAAATTTGTAAGCAAAAGGATGATACAGACTAGTAAGAAACTATACACGAGAGCCTAAAACTTAACCAAAAAAGAGTTATGTGTGAACCCAAATCTCTAATTATACACCAAATCCTAAGCAGAAACAATCTCTTCAAGTTCCCAAACTCTTTACTTATTCTTAAACATGTAAACTTGAGGTATACAAAACTTCGATGCTCCAAGTATGAGATCACACAATCACAAGTACCAATACAATAGAGGAAAACCCTAATTTTGAACTTACTTCCGAGAGGATACGATTCTTAGGTAAAAGCTTAGCCACTTCCGGAGGAAGCACGACGTGCCTGTACAGAACAACGCGATTAGATTAGACTGACACAAAGTTAAAAAAAAAAAAAAAAAAAAAAACTCCATTAGATAGGCGAATCAGGAATTGAGAAATCACCTGTATTCATAAGTATCATCGAAGTATTTGTCTGAGTACTGGATCTGACCCATCTTCTCTTAATTCACCCACAAAATCGTCTGTCAAACTTGTAAATTAAAATAATAAAAAAAAAAAAAAAAAAAAAAAGACGAGTTGAGCAATCCGTCAGTAATCTAAACCATAAACAACGAAGAGAAACCAGAAAAATAAATCTGAAACGCAGACCTTGAGAGGAAGAGGAAGCAGTGCGATCGGAGAAAATAAAAAATGAATCTTTGGAGAAGGAGAGAAGAGGGAAAGCGAAAAGGGCGAATTGAAAAGGGGATTGTGGGTAGAGATGTAATTATAAAGGAAATCCAAGGGGCATCTTTCTAACGGTTGTTCTGCCTCTTTTTTTGAGTTTCAAATTCTTTTGAGGCGCTCCTTCCCGCTCGCTGTAGCCCTAAATTTTTATCTACGGTTCTATATTAACCGGACCGGTTAAACGAATCAATGATTGACTGACTGATTGGGCCTTTGGTCCCAAATGTAGAGCCCAACGAATTTGTTTTTTTTTTTTTTACTAACATTAATTCAGCTTTGCGAAAGAAAATAAAACATTAATCATTTTTTCTTTTCCTTTTCGATGGCAGAAAATCATTTTTTTTTTTCATTTTGAGCAAAAATAGTTACAAAAAAATTAGCTACACATAAAATTTTAATCAAAATACTAAACCCCAAAAACCAAAAAGAATGCCCAATGTTCTTACCCCTCCTACCAAAACCAAATTCTCTTACCCTTTTTGTGTGCATCTTGAGACACATTAGGGGGAAAAACCTGTACACTAAAGGCTACTACTACCCGAAAACTAGATTAAAGATAAAAATACCCATTCGTTTCACCGACTTCCAAAACCAAAAACAACAAAGACAACCTTCAGGCTTTACTCCTTCATATTATTGTCCTCGGGTTTACTCACGGCTGTTGTTGTTGGTTCAGGGACACTCTTTCTCAACATAGATGTTCCATGAAAATACATCACCGAGTAGTCTTTTCTGCATTCCTTCACCTAATAAAACCCACAAACAGTACATGTATCAGAGATGGGAATCATTCAGAGTTTTACGTTTACTGACAAGGGTTATTTCTAGATGGATACCTCCTCTTCAGTCATCTTGGTGAAACCAAATTTGTCAGTCCATATGGATTTGGCTTCATCTGCTGCTGGTAGCACGATATGTTTCACGTTTAGGAACCCGAGTAGTCTCTCTATGCAAGCAAACAGGCATTGGAAGTAACCCTACAGCAAAAAAAAAGAGAGAAAGAACATAAAAATTCTCAAACTCTCAAAAGAAAAGAGCAATCACAAGCATCTTATCTTCGTACATATCCGATTATAAAGCGTTGGATGGTTGGTAAAATCTAACAAAAGAATTCCTTCTGCAGTTAATATGTTACACATTGTTCTGCTCTCCATTTTAAGCATAAACAGACACAAATACATGTAGGGTTTAGGATTGACAACGAGAACGGGCTAATCTACAGGGGTACGCAATTCTAGTAAATATAATAACGATTCATGCAAGGTTGAAGGTTCCTGATCAAAACTATTTACCTGCCCTTGACAATCTTTGCTGGTAGCAACTAGAGGGAGTTCCGCAAATTCTGACCCAAAAACTCTAAAGACTCCCACTGAAACAATCACTTCACTGAAAAAGCAAACAAAAAAGACAACATAAAAAAAGATGAAACAAGCATCACAGAAAATAAATTAGAGTGGAAAGAAGAAGAAACATACTCCACAGCCAGCATGGTGCAGTACATGCCACTAAAATCTTGGCCCTTTGTTTGCCTTCTGTTCCACACACAAATTTGTTCATCAGCTAGGTTTCATGAGCACAAAGAATAATCCACTCGAGAAGATAAAAACTTTGCTTACCCGTACACCATGGCTGGTATGAGATCTCCTCTGGTTCCAGATTCACTGATAGGATCAAACCGCTCCTAAAGCATACCATGGTTACAAGGGACAAACAAAGTCAAACCTTCATAAAGAATACAAGGGACAAACAGCAGAAAGGACACAAGAGTTTGACATGTGATCTTCACTTACATGAAGGATGGAAACTGCCTTTGTAAGCAATACTTTTGTATCATCCGAAGAGGCCAACTTCCCACTAAGGACACTCCATCTTATGTCTAGAGTGGTGTTGTCATCTGAACATCCTTCTTCATTAAGTTTTTCCTTTTTCTTTATAAAATTCAGAATGTTGTTACTAAGCTTCTCTTCTCCGCGAACTATCAGATTGCCCAATGTAGTGTTGATATTTTCGCACCCGAGGGAACAGAACCATTTTTCTTCAGGTAGTTCCTGTTAAGACATAAACAAGAATGTGAGAGATAGACGCTGAGTTTTCACCTGAGAGAAAGAAGGAGCTAAAGAGGTAAAGCACCTTGAGATCAGCAATGTTATGTTCTTTCAAACAGCCAACATGGAATTCCTTTTCACACTGAGAAGAAAACAAATACCGAAAATGGTGAATGCCAGTTGCAGATTTAAGAGACATGGGTCCCTATACAGAAATGACCAACAAGATACCTGATCACAGATAATCACAGTGCGAGAATTAAAGCCCAACCTGCAAAAACTATGACCTCTGCAACAGCACAGAAAAGTAAGTAAAGGTCAAGCTCAGAAGGAAACGGTTTCAATTAGGAGAGAAGCAGCCAATGTATTAATTTAGTTAGATATACATATATGAATTAGAAACATGAAGGAAAAGAAATAGGATAATATAGGACCCGATAATATATTAGCCAAATAAGACCTCATTGAACTACAACTTGCAATTTTTTGTAAGGTTGTTACAGGAAATTATGTAAGACATTAAACGAGACACTAAAAAGGAAACCACCAAGATACTTGAAATAAGAGAAAAACATGATATTCACCTGCACAACACGCATACACTTGGGAGCTCGCTCTCAAAGGAGCTGACTATTCGAATGCATCTTTTGGTTATCTCAGCAATTGCATCAACTCCCTGAACTCTCCCAGCTGCAATGGCATTGCGATTGCTATCCACGAACTTCTCTCTTTCAACCATATTCACACAATATTTGCAGGACCACCTCTCACTCGGAAGGCTTGGGAGAGAAGCACATACTAGATAAACCAAAACAGACAGATTAGAAGTTGACGCTCCAAAAACTTTTTTAAAGGAGCAATAGTAGAATTCTATCAAAGAAACATAGAGAAAATGGCAGATATTAACCTGTATGAAATGATCTTGGACAGGTATCACAACATAAGAGCTCGCCTCCATCTCTACAGATACTGCAAAGGTCATCATTTTCACGGATGGAAAACCTCTGGTCCATGGATAGTGCTACTGACAGTTCATGAAGAGAGACCCCATTGGTTGTATAAATGTGCTGAAATCTGATCATCAACAGAAGATGAACTAGTTGAAACAACAATTTCTCTGTGACTCACACAATTAATGATCTTAAGGATCCACAACTTGTACGCTAATTATACAAGTTTTGTATGTTTACTTTTTCGTAAGCATGGGGTAAAGGCTCTTTGTCTATACAACAATACATGGCAAAGCAAATAAGAATGGTTCTGTTATCGGATTAAACCCTACGGGTTTCCAAGGAGAATGTAAGTAGCTTCAGTATAATCCTTGATCTCTTGTATTACAGCAAATTATTATACTAAGTTACTCAAGTTTAATTGTATCAGAATTGGAGATTAAAAAGAAGTAGTAGAACAGGTATAGACCCATTACTATTACAGCATAAATATGAAAATAGTTGAAAGGAACTTACGGCTTCCGACGACTTGCACAGCCAGCATGGGCCTCAAACAATGAAGGACTGACCTGTGCCCATAAACATAATAAAGGCTGCTTCAGAGCCCTATATACTTTAATGCCAGGAAAGCTAGTTTGATGTTAGAGAGAACTTACCACTTTGTTGCAACAAGAACAATGTATCCCAAATCCTTTCTTATAGCCAACAAGCAATTTCTGCACAATGATCAAAATGGTTAAAGAAGAATAAGTTACAAAACGGGATGGAAAAAAAGCCGACTTCCATGTAGATCTAACCTTTCCAGCAACGAAATAACCCACTTCGGTACCATCTGGCAGTATATCATCCTCAAAAACAAGTTTGTGCAGCCGCACATCCCTTTCAAAATGACAAAAGATAGACTGAGAACTAATATAAGTATGACAGACGGAAAGGAAGGCGACAATCTAGCACTAGACCATAGATGCATTGGAAAAGTGTTGTCACACTTATAACAACACTACTCACTTTCTGGTTAGTCTCCCTTGGCTGTTGCTTTTGATTGAACTGGATTTTGACTCGCTCAGAATAGTTCCTGGAACCACACCTGGCTCGGGTGACCTGTGGAACTCCAAGATAAATTTAGCTTAGCCAATAACCCCAATGTACAACTAAAGAGTATATGGCACAGTTCCAATATTACATTCTATTTAATCATTTTCCAGAATGATAATGGCAAATTGTGAGCTAATTATAATACAAAAGGCAGCAAAAACACAAAATGCAACAGAATAAAATTAGGAAGCACAACCATCAAAGAGTTGGCACCATCCACATAACAATAATACTCACTTTTCTGGTTAGTTTTTCTCACCTGTTACTTTGGCGAGGAATGGATTTTGACCCACTAAGGATAGTTTTTGGAGTCACACTTGGCCTAGACGAACTGTTTAAAATTGGGAACAGATTTAGAATCAACCAATTAGATATAGGTTAACATATTGGTGTATTAGATATATCCAAAAATAAAGTTATGCATGTTAGTACTTATAGAATTCTACATAAACAACCATATAATAGAGGATATACAGCTCGTAATCCACATTACTTATTTAGAAAATCATTATTCCTGAATTTTACGTTTTACTTTCCACCCAGTCTGAAAAACTAACTGAAAAGGATAATTGTATGCCCATCTTACTTTCACATGATTCAACTGCAAAGAAAAGGTTGTTGCGATAAATAAAGACAGATAAGCCATACCCGTTAAGAGCATCATTTGCTTTAGAAGGACTGTTATAGATTTCTAACTCCTTAGCCTCCAAACACGATTTGCACAAAACTAATGAGTTTGTATCACAGGGCTCAACCATTGGACCTGCAATCATTTGAATGTAACCAGTCTATTCTTTATAAAGAGAAAAAAAAACAAGTGAAAGCAGTCTGTATAATGTTTGCACAAACCAATGAACCAATCAGTAACCTTGGCAATTCAAACACAGGCTAGATTTCCTTAAAGTTGGTCCAACTACCGCACGAAGTTTTTCTTCTAGTGTAGCCAAGGGATTTTGCTTGCATGCATTCATGACATCACGAATTGTGAATCCAGACTCCAGTAAGATATATTCAGGTGGGCGCTTGTTTGTGCTAGAAGCATGCACCTCAAACATGCCAGGGCTCACAACCTGTGAAGTGAAATTTAGAAAGTTAAATCAACCTGCTTGCATTTGATAGGGCCAACTACGAGACCTTTAAGAACAGTAAATATCACTAACTTGAATTCCTTTGCAGGCACTACAAAAGCACAAAATGCCTGATCCTTTTATTACTCCTTTAAGCCCTCTAGCCCCTGCCTCTCCCAACTACGATACGAAGGTAACATACACATCGGCTATATAAAATCTGTTTTTACATGAATAGAAAGAAAAAAAAAAGCCATCATATACCTTTGCTTCTCGAAGATAGTACACAGTTAGTTCCTCAAGTATTCCACAATCAAAAATTTCTTTCAGCTTAGTTGGAAAATTCCTTAAGAATTTCCTGGGCCTTCCACGCTTTTTGTGAGTTGTAACTGAAGGACTTTGAACATCAACTATTTCGACATCATTGGCATTCACATCTACCTCGCCCAAGTCTGCTGGCTTAGTAGAATTCCCCAAATCAGGATTTTCTGAATCACCTTCTTGTTTAACCAATGACCTCGTAACCCTCCTCAAAGGCTTATCTACTGCATCACTCACTCCCTTCTTAACAAGAAGTTGGGATGATCCACTTGGAAGCCCGAGGCATATCTCCACATTATTTTGCTCACAACGCTCCTCCTCCTTCTCATATGCCACTACGGTAGAAACATCAACACAATCATCTCCGCTATCTATAACAACCTTTTCTGGATTAACACGATCGTTATCAGCACTATTAGCTTCTGGCTTAATACCCTCAACCTTCAACATAGACCGGGTCAACCTTTTGCACGGTTTACCATAGACCAAACCTCCTCTTTCCAACTTAACCTGGCAAGATCTAGAAGCCATTTTTTCCAACATACTAAAATCCGCAGGACATGCCACAACTAATTCTCTATCAATCACACCCAAGCTTTCCTTCTCAGCCTCTATAACTTTCAGTGAACCCTTCTCAGTCTCCACATTATCTTCTCTCCCCTTATTTTTACTCATAGATTCAACCAAAGCAGAGTCATTACACAACACCTTAGACTCATCAACATCAACAACGTCACTCTTACCTTCATCTTCTTCTAAAGCAACAACACCAACAGTATCAGACATTACTACAACCTCTTCATCTTCCTCATCTTTACTAAGACGAATCTTCTTAATCCCACTCTTCAAACTTGTAGATTCGACATTCGAGTTTCGGCTTCCACGAGTCCGACCTAGTGACTCGCCTCCACAGATCTCAGACTGAGATTTCAATACAAACTGCAATTCCCTTTTACACCCTGTACGAACCACGGATTCGCCAGTGGCTGTACCTTTCGCCATTGATTTCTTAAAGCAAGAGATCACAATAAAAAAAAAAAAAAAAAAAAAACTTGGGAAATTTTATCAATGTCGAATCTCTTCAAGAAAACCTAGAAACCGCATCGATGTAGCGATGGATTCATAGATGGCGAAAGAAGGAAAGAAAAAAAAAAACAGCGATTACAAGGTTTAAAATTCTAAGGTTTCGCTTATCCTTAAACGAAGAAGAGGAAGAGATTAGGGTTATCACAAGAAGAGAGAAGTTGAGAAAAAAGCTGTTTTGTTTTTTTGATTTTCTGGCAAAATAGAAAGAAAATAAGAGAAGAGATAGAACAAAGACTTTAAAAATGTTATATTTCTTTCTTTTTTTCGAATTTTAATCTGATGATTTATATATAAGTGGGATAATAATAATACAGTATCATAGTTTTTAGTTATTCCCGGGATTGCATTAGTAGTTTCGCTGTTTTTATGATTCGATCCCATAGAAGTATATTGTTGTAGATTGCACCCTTTTTTTTTTCTTGCCATCGAATTGAGTTGGATGTCTGTCTCTTCTCTTGTTTTTTTGATGGGGAGAACATAAGAAGAAAGGGATTTTGAATGTCTTGTCAAAAATTTGGGATGTCTTTTTAACTTTGGATGCATAGCTCTTTTGTAGAGAAGAAAAGAAAATAAAAACATATAATTTAAAATACGGTGGCAAATTGTTTTTCTTTTCTTTCTTTTTTGACAAATTTTTTATAAATGGTTGGGTTCGGATTTTCACAGTCTAGCTTTTGAGATAGATCTGAAGTGTCTTCTCTCTTGTGTTGACGGGGGAGGAAAGAAGAAAAGGATTGAGATGTTTTTTTTTTTGCGTTTTGTCTTTAACTTTGGATGCGTAGCTTATGTAGAAAAGAGAAACTGAACATATAAATTTAAATACTTTGTCAAATTGTTTTTTTTTTCTTTCTTTTGGACAAAAATTGTAAATTAATTTTTGATAGTTGGGTTCTGATTTTCACTGTCTAGCTTTTGAGATAGATTAATGGAGGCTGGAGCCAATGTAATGTAGTTCTTTTAGTAATTGTACTGTTCTCTTCTCTCCGATCTCTTTGATGAGTTTACTTTGTGGATAGCTAGGTTTCGTAATTCTAGGGTAGAGAGTTTTTCAACGATTTCATCACATATTGCTTTCGGTATTTGAAAACAATTATCTTGTATAAACATGGAGAGTCATTGCGATTAGCCGATGACTTAACCTATTTTCCTACTAGTGATTATGCCAACCTGGCAACCTCATGTTCTTTCCCCCACTCTTTTGATAATATAGTCGAATATATAGTTCAACATTTTGTGGCCAAATTGCTCTAATAATCCCAAACGCTTGCCTCTTCCTTCTCCAACTTTGTCGATACTCAAAATCTTTTGCTCTTTTAGTTTCTGGTATTCGTATATGTTGATGCTTTAAACTCTTTGTGCTAGTGACTGTTGCTGATATTTGTTTGTGTTTGTTTGTAGAAGAAAAAAAGAGAAGCACAAAATAGCCAAAAAACGACACACGGTTTACAAATTCTCAAAACCAAACACCAGTTAATGTATGTTTTGGTGAGCTTACTGACCATCTCATAAGGCCTTATAGAACGTTATATCCGAGTACAAGAAACCAAAAAATAAGAAATCCCTATACAACCGAATTAAGAAGAAAATAAATTTTCTCTTACTCTCAAGAAACTCTCTAGATCTAGCCCGCTTGCTACTCACAACTTGCTCCTTTTATACACCTCAACGATGCTCCTCTGTCGGGTCACTCCAAACCTAGGTGAATCGAACCTCGTCAATGACGATAAGGAGCTTGGGTTGACCAGAGATGATCGTTGACAAACTTAGAATCTTTTGTGGGCCTGTTTCCCGAATGCGCGACCCAACAACCTCAATTATGGTCCATCATGGAATTGGATCGACCACTTCACAGTACAAAAATATTATCAAAGATTTGTTGTATGTCTTTTCATATCCTCTATATAATAAAACGGAAGTACACAACTTTTTTTTTTGTAGACTATATAATTTTTATAAGTTGGCTACAAAATAGGTTATAGATTAAATATAGGTTGATTACAAAAAAAAGTTATAGATTAATTGGTCAATATGTGAGATACATAAAACACTTAAGAATATCCCCAAAGAATCCTTTTAAAGAGAATATTCCAAAATAAAATCTTTAGTAATCAATATATTATTACAAAATATATAATGTTAGGCATAAAAATCTACTGTTAGGCGTAAAAAAGAATTAAATTTTGGGAATTTATCACACTTAATCGTAATTTCTGAAATCTTATTGTGTTGTTGAAAATAAAGTCTTACCTAAGCACAATTCATATTAAAAAACTTTCGTCAAACATGTTCAAAAATTAAAATGAAACAAACAACAAGCATAACTATTTCTCATACATAAAATTACAAAGTTAACAATATAAAACTTACTTTGAAGCCATCATATTTAGCATATGATTTTATTGCATAATTTTTTATCTAAAAAAACTTTTAAAAATAATCATATAAATTATATTTTATTCTAAAATTATATTATAAAAAAAAAAAAATTTAACCCGTGTTCTATCACGGGTCCTAATCTAGTTGTCAGAATAGATTGTGTCATGTACTTCCAGTTCGATATTATAAGCATATACATGTCGAGATTTAATAGATTATTTATGAGAATTGCCCAATCTCTTTAAAGTTTAAACCTAAAATAACATTTTGATATATTATTAAGTGTTTTTTTTTTCTTTAACACATACCTTTTCATTCCATATTAATGGTAAAATACAACCAGTGCCTCCTGTAGCGAGTTACAGACTAAAGAAAAATTCTAAACCAAGTGACCAAAAGAGTGTCGCCCGGGAGAACATTCCTTTACTTGAGAGTTAATGTACCGAGATGTGATCTGAGTAAGCTCTTAATTTTTGAGATAATACTCGAGGCTGGTCTAGCAGTGGAGGTGTGGAGGCGCGAGTTACGCTCCTTCCATATCATATAGACTGATGCTTGATACGCAAGGCGGATAATCCAGGCAGTGTTCTTGTCCCTACACGGATTCTTTAGCCATTTGACCCCATCATCAAAGTTAGTTGGAGGCGATACCTGAGCTTTGCTAGTGAAAGAGTACCACACTTCATCCGCAAAGGAGCAGTCAAAGAAGAGGTGTTGGCGGGATTCAACATGAGTATTGCATAAGAGACAGTTTGGAGGAACATTTAATCCTCAAGAAATCAACCGGTCGCGGGTAAGAAGTCTGTGCCGAGAGTTAAGCCAAGCAATGAAAGCATGTTTGGGGATCCTACCCTTGAACCAAACCGCCTCATACCATTCCACTTTGCTTCCTTGAGGATGGAGGTGAGCCCATGTTGCAGCCGTTGAAAACTTGTTTGAAGGCGCCACTTCTCCAATTTTCCAGAGATAAGAATCCTCACTTGCATCATCCTGTAGGTTAACAACAGAAACAGGAGGGAGGCAAGCCTTAATCAGTTGAACAACTGGATTTCGAGTACGACTATGTGTAATCCACCATTGTCCATCTCTTATAGCACTGGCAACCACCGAGTCGAGTGGCAAACCCGATACTCTCGGTCCAGCATCACATGTGATGTCTAAAAAGGGTTCCAAGGAAGTCCAGTTGTCGGTCCAAAACTTACAAGTAGTTCCAGAGCTCACTTCACACACAATATAAGGCCTAGCCAGAGCTCTTAATTTACAAATCCCCCTCCAAATCCAACTTCCCGAAGCTGAAACATCTAGATCCCAGAAGCACTGCCTTCCAAAAGTGTTTTTCTTTTATTTATAGTTTATACCAATAACCATAATCTATTGTATAATAGTTTATGTACTATATAATTTTTTAGAAATTTCATACCTTGGCATTATATTTTGTGTCCAATGACTTTAATTTTTTATCTTTATAGATAAGAAATCAACATTTATATCAGAAATAAGCGACTAATCCTACAATCGAGAAGTCAACTATTGGTGCTGATCTTTACCCAATGAGGATTGCCAACAATGATCGGAGGCTCACCCAAACTTCATCCTACGTTGATCAACAAGAGCTTTTGTGGCGTTTACCTTCTTCTTTCACTTTGATCCTTCTTTCACCGCATTGTTTCGATAATAACATCAAAATTCAATATCGCTTTGTTATAAACCAAGCATTTAGTATTAAAAACTAGCATATTAGTAAAAGAGATTTAACCGTTTAAACCTTTTACTTACAATGAAAGTGCGAAACCGAAATGGATGCACTTTAACAAACATATGAGTCAAATGCGTAGGACCCTTTGAAATCTCCAACGATGGTCTTCATGTCTCTCCCGTGGAAACTTCTTGAAAGCTGTTGCGACTCAAACTGATGAGAAACTAATCTCATGTCATCTCGAGCCAATATGGCATATATGTTTGTATATCTTTAGTACTTGTCAATAGCTTTTTTTTTTTTTTTTTTTTACAAAGACAAGGTATCATTTGTCAATACTCAATAGCTGCATCATACACAAATTATCTTCCTTTTTTATGTACAAAACTGTTAATAAATCTAAGTCACTAAATTGAAATCAAAATTTTCTGTTTTAATCCTAAAACTGAGATTTTTGAATCATGATTGTGTTATATACGACATAGGAATTCAACGCCAAAAAAAAAAAATCGTACAATGATGATTTTTGTATCAAAATTGTTGAATCACGATTTGGTACAAACTGCAAAATTCATAATTTGACGGAAAAAAATAAATCACACAACCATGATAATTGTATCGCAAACACTATCTTGAGTTAAAATTATGTGATCAGTTTTTGACGCCAAAAATCTTATACTAAAAGTTTGTGAAATTCACAATTGGTAATTGGTAACCAATTGGTAATTTATATTCTAGCTGACTAGTATTATTTACAGGTTTCAATGCTTTAGCTTATAAATACAACTTCCATTAGAAATCAGTTCTCATGAACTGTATATAGGAAATTTTTGGTTATCACAATGGATGAGTTTTTTTTCCCTTTGTTTTTTCGACATCATTGGAACTTGATAGTAATTAATCAAATATAGATATATCATAAAGAAGATAACTTGACGACAAAAACAAAAGGAGATAACCAAAAGGTGATCAGACTACTCTTTTGCCTTAAGTTAAGAGGTACAACGTTTACCATTTTCAGAGTCAAGACAACCTTGTTTTGTCTACCTGCAGTCGTTAACTTTGGACCCAAAACACATAGGTGAAACAAAAACAAACAAGTTTCAACCAACAAAGTCATGAAACATCTGACCTCCAGTTCCAAACTGAGGATCCTGCGTCTGCGTTTGGATTACATTGTCCACACCACGCCTAAGCCCTAACGTGAGTGACACGTTCCCTAGCCCGGTATTGAACTCCATCATGTTCATGTCACACACGTAGTCTAACCTCGGCCGTTTTGTTCCGGGTAGGTCCATTAACGTTTGCTTACGGCTCGGACTACTACAAGTATTCGGCCCATTTGATGGCTCCATGTTGTAAGTAGAATCCGTATTTTTAATGACTTTGGTCTCAAGCATGTGTATTTCCTCCACCATAGGTTTCCATAATCGCACACGCGCATTTATGAACCAATTTGATACCTGAAAAACAAAAACAGAACACATAGCGAAAGTCAACAATTCATGTCAAATACCAAAACCTACAAAGAGTTTTACTAAGATTCTTCATTGCTTCTGTAAATATAGATTACGTTTCTTTATGCTTTTCTTATATAGGTAAGATAAGATTACTATTATTAACAGTAAAAATTTCGTTATACTTTAGGTTATTGTCCCATCATCATACCTTTAAATCAATAAGAGAAAATAGGACCGGCCAAAGAGCAATAATTCAAGAGACAAGCACATTTAAAACTTGAGCAAACAAAGTATAACATAATTGAGCGTACCTGGTTACGAGAGAGACTGGTTTGAGTGGCTAGCATCTGCTTATCAGAATCAGTGGGGTACCTAATAACAGTATTATCAATAAAGGATGTGAGAAATCATATCAAAACATCACATCAAATAAAAATCAAAATCCCATCAAAACATTGTGACACTTAACGGATGAAGAAAATGGTCAAAGAGCCATGCTCTAAGAACAGCCACTGCGCGTTCCGGCAATCCCCTTTGAGGCCTCCAGATATGCTGTTGCGGAGATTCGAACCCGAAAATGTTACCAATCAAAGATCTTTGTTGCTTTTGGAATATGTTGTTGTCGTCGCCTGATGAGTATTGACTTGAGATTTGCTTCAACTGTTCAGAGATTGCGGCTTTAAGGGCCTTGAAACTTCTAAAAATCCGTTTGAGAGCCAAAGAGATAAACGGTGCTGCAGTGTTTAGACCAGCCACTGAATCGAAGGAAGACACAACTGTTTGCAACTGATGGTTGTATAATTTGTACCCCTTGCAAACCTTTTCAATATCAAGCTAGTTAGTTTCGTAATAAAATCTCTATATATATATATATGTTATAAGCATAACTGCGTAAGAATAATAATTAACAAACCTCTTCTTCTAGAAAGAGAAGCTTTGCTCTCTTTAGTCTATTCTTGGGCTCTATTTGCTCAGAAGAACTACTAAAACCATCAACCGCGTGATTCGTCGAAGTTAACATTTCCGACAAGTCATCATCATCCATGGAAGTAGATTCGAGTCCACTAATTTCTTTTAGAGCATAAGAGATACAAAATTCTTCTAACATCTTTTGAGCTGGCTCCAAGTACCTCGAGCTCTTTAGAATAGATGCATATCCCGTAAAAGGGCCGAGCGGACCTAAATCTCCGTGGATGTTCATTGTAGACGAAACAGTCGCATTTCCACCGTTTCTAAATGGGGTTACTTCAGACGAAAGTGAGAGTGAAAAGCCTCTCTTATTAGTATGAGAAGAGGCAGAAATGTTTACTGGTTTTTTACAACTCGGCTCGTGGTTCCATTGGCTTGCATTATGCGGAACTGATTGTTTCTCCAAACTTGGGAGAAACAAAAGTTCTCCTCGGTAACTACCAGATGGAGAACCTCGATCATAACTGCTCTTTGAAGCCTCGTTACCAGTACCCGAACAAGCCACTGTGACTACATTCTGAAGATTGTTTTGGCCAAGAAAGGGTACACAATCCTTTAGACAAGAAACTTCACTTCTTGATGTCATGCTAGACTGAGCAATATTGTCGAGAGGACAGTGGTTTCGAGAACTGAAATGATTTGAAAACAAATCTCCAACATTGCTTGGCCTAATACCAGCCTGATCATACCCGTAATTCACCTCCGAACAATTTAAGGAACTCGGTTGTGACAGATCACTGCTTCTCCAACTACCAGAGCCTTGTGGGTCTCGATGTATAGACTGTGGCATGTTCATGAAGGTTGTGGTAGAATCTTGATACAAATCGGTTTGAACCGGTACGGATATGATCTGGTTCTGCAAGATACCAATCAAATCAAGGTTGTTGGGAATTCTGATGTTCTGATGCTGATGATGATCCCAAGTGTTGGGGAAATCATTCATATGCTCAGCTCTAAACTTATCTCTCCGGATTTGTTGTACTACATGCGACTCTGGTTTTATCATATCCGTCTCTTTAAAATTAACTTCGATATTCTGCCATAACAACAAACATGCATGAGTAACATATAAGCTAATTAATTACATAATTAAACTTATAAAATTGGAAGAAGGTATTGTTTGTTGTCATACGAATAAAATCATCACTAGACAGCTCAAATAAATTAAACGCAAAATGAAATTCTTATATACACTAACATGATTCATCTACATAAACATAAAAATCCACAAACCCAGTTTACATGATCAACATAAAGATTCATGTGACATAATATATACATTAATTTTTATATACACATGAGCAACAACAGCAAAACAGGAGACGACCCTAATTAGTTGATTTTCAGGTGCAAAACTAACAAAACACGAAATGAAAGATAAACGAAGTGAAATCACCTAAAAAATGAATTCTTTTTTTGTATTTAAACCCTAGCAAACTTCAAGAACAAAAGAAGAAGAAGAAGAAGAACAAGAAAAAAGAAAAGGAAAAAAAAAAGGTGTTAGAGAATAGTCGGATTTAATTAGATTTGGTTACAGAAATTATAATCGTCAAGATTTCAATTTGGAACATTTAAGCAAAACAAACACTATATATATATATATACTACTAGCGAGGAGAAAACAATAAAATGAAAAAAGGCAAGTGGAAGTTATAAAGACAAGACAGATCTCAGAAGACAAGAGAGAACACATACCGATCGGAAGGTGGCCGGCAAACTCGTCCGGAGCTCCTGTGATGAGTTTAGAAATGTATGTGAACGGACGCCGGAGAGAGAGAGAGAGAGAGACAGGAGAAAGAATAGTGATTGCGTAAAGCTGTAGAATCTGTAATGGTTTTTCTTAACGTATTAAGGTAGATTTTATCCGTCTATTTAGTACACGGTGCTACTTAATTATTAATTATCTACTTTGTCGTTTTTCTCCTAGAATTGTTTTTATACTTATATTCATAAACATGATATTACATGTATCAGAAGATCCAAAATAAAATAGAGTATTATAAATTAAAACATGCAATAAAATTTTAAATCTATCAACAATATAATTATCTTTTCCGATTTTTTATATTTAAAAGTTTTAATATTTAAAGAAAAACTTATAATTCTATATATTATTTAATCGTTATATGGTGGTCTATATTCTATATCATGGTTAAAATATATATTCATTTCATACACTTACCTTTTCTTTTTAATTTGATAATTTTTTTTTTTTTTTTAAAGTTCTAAACTTTATTTTTTTCATATTTAAGTTGATGTTCCTACTAAATTGATGTTTTGGTATATTTATTTGTAAACTTTATTTGGTATAATTCAAGTTAATATTTTGTAAACTTTAAAAATAATTATTGAAATTTCTAAATTGTTACTGGTCTAAAATTATATAATATATTTTTAGTGAGAGAAATGATGTATTTTAAAATCAATAGTCATTATTTTCTTAAAAATTGTAAAATCTTCAAAACATCAATCTTTTATGAACGGAGGGAGTATGACATATTCTCCGAAACTACGCATATGCAACTTACTATCAAAACAAGAAGTTACTACTATGTTTTCACATTTCTGTGTTGCTTGTTCTATCTAGCTGCATATCCCAACTCTTTGCTCAATTAGTAGTCTACGAAACTGCTTCGTTTCGGACCATAACACTAGCCACTAGACTTTTACTAGAAAAAAAAGAGTGTTATTTATTTACTCTTTTTGTTGTCATGCTTTATAATTTACATCGGACAACTGTTAGTTTACTCATAGTTTTCTAAATAGTACAAACATAGTGATAGTACATATTGGCAGTCAATTCTGTAGCACAGTTTCCACTAAAGATATGGACGTCATCATATCGGTAAGCTGCATTTTTTGACGTCGTTACTTACTGAGGAAGAATACAAGTAGACCTCCCTATTTGTAATTTTTGTTTTACGCTACTTACTTTTAAGTTTTTACATGTTTTTATATTAATTAAGTGCGTTTATTTGGTCAATTCACTCAAATCAAATCAAATCCAACGCCAAACTGATACTACTATTTATTTGATTGACGCTTCAGAGTTGAAACTGGCACTTTTGTCAGATTATATCTCTCTTCCTAACTTTGCTTTTAGGAGACACGACCCCCGTAACTTTCATGAAGACTAGTTTAATGCATGGTATTTGATTGATGCGTATTGAGTACAACAAGAAGCTATAACTAGATGAAAGGTGAACAACAAACAACAAAAATTATCTTCTTTTTCCCGATTTAAAATGATTTAGAAATGAAATTGTACAGACTATAGGTTATCTGATATGAAAAGATTTTGAAATAAATTATATGTATTCATATTGTAGTTAGGGATCAAAATTAACTAAAGTTCTAACCCGACGGATCCCACTCAAACCGGCAACAAGAGTCTAATCTCTCATTGGAAAAATTAGCAAGTGTTATCTTTAAGTTTCAATACGAGTTTTATGAAGGCTTTGATAGGAGAAAACATATCGGATAAGCTGATCAAAGATCAAATTGGTCTGCTTGCATATCATGATTACTTTATATTAGGGAAAAATTCAAAAAAAAACACCAACTATTTAATATTTGCCAGAAAAAAACATGAACTTTTTTTGTTGCAAGAAAAATACGCAGACTATTTTTTACTTCCTCCGTTTCATAATATAGGATATTTAGAAGATTATTTTTGTTTCATAATATGGGATGTTTCCAACTTTCTATGCAACTTTTAGATTAATTTTATATTTTATATTATGCAGTTTTGAATATGATTGGTTAAACTTTTTAAAAGTAACTTTTTTTTAATATGTGTGTTTCTACTAAAACATCCTATATTTTGAAACAGAGGGAGTAGTTGATAAAAAATACACGAACTATTATTTTTTTCCAGTTTCTCCTCGTCTCCGTTACAACCGTTAATGGTATTGTGACAGCGTTACTATTTTTGAAAAAAGTTCCAGAAAAAAACACAAACTATTTATTTTTTGCCAGAAAAATACATGAACTTTTTTTTTTGTCTGAAAAATACATAAATTTCATTTCTGATTTTTCCATTAACAATGTTAGAGATCATAACCCATAACTTTCTCTACTCTCTTGAACTTCATTCAAGTTTTCACTACTATTTAGGATAATTAAATTCAAGAACAAAAATACACAATTAGATTAATCGATTTCCAAATTTCTCAATTAGTGTTGTTTTTGGATTTATACTGACTTTACAAATTTTGAAACTTCATCAACACTTCTTTAAAATTTTATGATATCTCCACCTTTGTAGACCTTTTGTATACATTTCAAAAAATATTCATCTCTTTAGTTTGGTACCTTTAGTGATGCTTATAGCCAGTGTAAATCATTAAATGGGCTGGTGTACGCAAACTTGATCGAGATTGTAGATTATAGCCATTTTGTGGGACATCAACTCTTGTAACCTAACCAGATTCACCATTTATTTATGCAAAAACAATACTAATTGAGAAATTTGGAAATCGATTAACCTAATTATGTATTTTTGTTCTTGAATTTAGTTATAATAAATAGTAGTGAAAACTTGTATGAAGTTCAAGAGAATAGAGAAAGTTATGATCTCTAACATTGTTAGTGGAAAAATAAGAAATGAAAAATTATGTATTTTTCAGGCAAAGAAAAAAAAATCATGTATTTTTCTGGCAAAAAATAAATAGTTAGTGTTTTTTTCTGGAACTTTTTTCAAAATAGTAACGCCGTCACAATACCGTTAACCGTTGTAACGGAGAGGAGGAGAAAATGGAAAAAAATAATAGTTTGTGTATTTTTTATCAACTAAAAATAGTCTACGCATTTTTCTGACAACGAAATAAGTTCATGTTTTTTTCTGGCAAATATTAAATAGTTAGTGTTTTTTTGGGGAATTTTAGTTGATGAAAAAAGATCAAAAATATCAAACTGTTGAAAGAGTGTTGACAAAAAACGATGTTCAAATGGGATAAAGCGTTTTAAATAGTAAAATTAAAAAATAGTATGTAACATAGATTATTGATAAAATATTTTATAGAATTATACAAATTGTAATAAATAATATGAAACCACTAATTATTGTTTTTTCTTGTTTTTCTAAATTGCAATTTATTGTTTCGCCTGCAAAGAGTACGACATTTGGAAACACACAAAAAGGATCTATACACAAAGTCTTGAATACAGAATACTGTTTCTCGTTTTGGGCCATAAACAGTAAAACCAAAAAGGCCCATAGAAAAAGAATCAAAGTAGGTGAAAAGCCTTTTTTTCTAAATCAACGGTTCTGTCTCTTTACGAGAATCTTCTGGATCCTTTTTCTCAGCTACTCTCCAACTCCATCATTTTATCTAATAAACCCTAACCCTCTCTCCCTCTCTCACACTATTCGTTTGCACTAACCACTTCCTTATCCACACCAATCCAGAACGTTCCTCTACAAAAAGAAAAAAAAAAAAAAGCTCGCTGCTTTTGTTCTGAAAAAATGGCGTCTGCTAACGCTCTCTCTTCAGCCTCCGTCCTCTGTTCTTCCCGTCAGGTTGAAAAGTTTGTTCCTTTTTTTTTTTTTATCACTACTTACTAGATAAGAAATTGAATTAGCTTCCACTACTTGTTATAATTGGATTTGACCCTTTTACTTTGTTCTTACTCTACTTGGTTTATGGGTTTGTCAAGAAATTTTATTTCTTTCAGTTGGATATGGTCTTTACTTTGTTCTGTTTTCAATCGCTTTTCGCTTTTTGGTTTCTGGGTTGGTGAGAAAATGGTGAATTTGGTTTGGGAAATAGATGAAATTGATTGAGATTGATGTAAAGGAATCTGCTTTATTCATTTTGTGTGTGTGTGTGCAGAGTAAGTTGGGAGGAGGAAGTCAGCAGCAAGGTCAGAGAGTAAGCTACAACAAGAGGCCAAACAGACGTTTTAGTGTTAGAGCAAATGTAAAGGAAATTGCTTTTGACCAGCACTCTAGAGCTGCTCTTCAAGCTGGTATTGATAAGCTTGCTGATTGTGTTGGTCTCACTCTTGGCCCTAGGGGTATGATTTATTTATAATTAGCTCCTTTACATATTTACAATCTCCATATGTGTGTTTAATCTCTCTTTTGACTTATCTTGATGTTTTCATTTGTTATTTCTTAAGGGAGGAATGTTGTGTTGGATGAATTTGGAAGTCCTAAGGTGGTGAATGATGGAGTGACCATTGCAAGGGCGATTGAGTTACCTGATGCCATGGAAAACGCTGGTGCAGCTCTTATTCGTGAGGTTGGTGTGAGAGAGCATGTAGCTTTGTTATTGTCTTTGTTAATACTTTTTCTGCGGTGTGGTAATTTGGTGTTGTTGTCATGTGGTAGGTTGCAAGTAAGACTAATGACTCAGCTGGTGATGGGACAACCACTGCCTCTATCCTTGCTCGGGAGATAATCAAACACGGATTGTTGAGCGTCACATCTGGTGCGAATCCCGTTTCCCTCAAGAGGGGAATTGATAAGACTGTGCTAGGTCTTATCGAAGAGCTTCAGAAGAAAGCTAGGCCTGTGAAAGGTCGTGATGACATCAAAGGTACTAACTTTTGCAGTGACCTTCCTTGTGATGCACCAATGTTGATTGCGTTTACTAATCAATCTGTTCCGTTTTTTTTTCAGCTGTTGCTTCTATCTCTGCTGGAAATGATGATCTTATAGGGTCAATGATTGCTGATGCCATTGACAAAGTTGGACCTGATGGTGTTTTGTCCATTGAATCTTCATCCTCTTTTGAGACCACAGTCGAAGTTGAAGAAGGGATGGAGGTAAGAGTTTTTTTATCTCTGTTGATTCTCTTCAACTCTGATTTGATTTATCAATGGCTAACTTGACTATTTTACCTTGAATAACAGATTGACAGAGGTTACATCTCGCCTCAGTTTGTTACAAACCCTGAGAAACTACTAGCTGAGTTTGAGAACGCTAGGGTTTTGATCACTGATCAGAAGATCACTGCAATCAAAGACATCATCCCTATTCTAGAGAAGACCACTCAGCTTCGAGCTCCGTTGTTGATTATTGCAGAGGATGTTACTGGTGAAGCCTTAGCTACCCTTGTCGTGAACAAGCTCCGTGGTGTCCTCAATGTCGTTGCCGTTAAAGCTCCAGGATTTGGAGAAAGAAGAAAAGCCATGCTTCAAGATATTGCAATCCTGACAGGTAAATGCAGAGTTCACTTGGGTTTACTTTTATTTTTATCTTCTCTCTGTTGTGCTCTAAAGTTTGTATCTTTTTTGTATGTTCTTCAGGAGCTGAGTACCTAGCCAGTGACATGAGCTTGCTGGTTGAAAATGCAACCATAGATCAGTTAGGTATTGCCCGTAAAGTGACGATTAGCAAAGACTCGACTACCCTCATTGCAGATGCAGCTTCCAAGGATGAATTACAAGCTCGGATTGCTCAGCTGAAGAAAGAGTTATTCGAGACTGATTCAGTATATGACTCAGAGAAGCTCGCTGAGAGAATCGCTAAGCTATCTGGTGGTGTTGCTGTCATTAAAGTCGGAGCAGCAACCGAAACTGAGCTTGAAGACCGTAAGCTCCGTATCGAGGATGCAAAGAACGCAACATTTGCTGCTATTGAAGAAGGTATAGTTCCAGGTGGTGGTGCTACTTTGGTCCATCTCTCCACTGCTATTCCCGCCATTAAGGAGACGTTCGAAGATGCTGATGAACGTTTGGGAGCTGATATAGTACAAAAGGTAAGATTCATAACTTTGAGCATTTGATTTTTCTAGTTCTGTGATGAATTGTGACTGTTAATCTTATATGGGTTTAATGTTTTGAGTTCAGGCATTGGTGGCACCAGCTGCACTTATTGCACAGAATGCTGGAATCGAAGGAGAGGTTGTTGTTGAAAAGATTATGTTCAGTGAATGGGAGCTTGGGTACAACGCGATGACTGATACATACGAGAATCTGTTGGAAGCTGGAGTGATTGATCCCGCAAAAGTGACAAGATGTGCTCTACAGAACGCTGCTTCCGTAGCAGGAATGGTACTGACCACTCAGGCCATTGTTGTCGACAAACCAAAACCCAAGGCTCCTGCTGCTGCTGCTCCGGAGGGTCTCATGGTGTAATCATAAACACAACATCTTATCATCACAATGGCATATTTATCTTTTTGCACATTTGTCATCCCCATTTATCTGCAATGTTTTTCTTTTTTTTTGGGGGAATATGAGTTAGTTTGTTAACAATAACGAGAAATAATTATCTTTTTGGTCCAAGGATCTTTCTGATTGTTGTTAGTGTTACAAGGGAAGTTGCAGAAATAAAACTTGGACATTCAAAAGAGTTAAGAGTGATTCTGGACAAGTCTTCTTGTTACACTAGACATATGCAGGACCAAATGTACATTAAGGTTCACAATTTACTCAAAAGAAAATGTTTTCTTGGGGTACTCAATTACTCGTTAAAGTTGTTAGTTACTGAACATCAATGAAGGTTGTGTCTGCTGGTACATTATAAGAAGGGCTAGCAAGTTTACAGCCTTTCAAAATGAACACATTCACGTTGTTATATTCCAAATGATGATTGAGATGTGGAAACACAGTGAGTCGTATAGGTCTTTCACCTCACCTCTTACTAGGAAACATCAATAATGTTGTTTCGAGTTGGCCTAAAATATGGTTAAGTACTTATGCTATTGTCTCTTATGTACTTCGACCAAACATTTTATATGCAGGGAGAGTCGTTAGCAGTTTTATGAATAATTCGAAAAAACATCAAGTTTGAAACTTTGAATAATGTGCTTCAAAACATCAGAGATGGATATATTGACTATACGAACTATAATCCGTTATGTACATCCAAGTATAGTGGGAGTTGGATTTAGATAGAGTTGGTTGACTAGCATATTATAATCCATCTACCATTTGTCACCTGGCAACTAAGAGTATATATGGCTACAAATTAAGTTGTTTAGTTTTCTCATAAACTTGATCTTGATATTGCACTTGGACGATCTAGGAACCATTAGCAGATCTTTGGTGATTCGATCCTTTTCCTTGTCGTTTATTGCACAAGCACAGACTTTGACGAGCTCAAGACTTGACAGTTTCTCTAGGAAATGTTTCATTTTCTCTAGCTCCGCAATTGTTCCTCCGTACTCAGTTATCTCCAATACTTTCAGAGGACATGATCCATATTCTCATTCAAAATTATAAACGGGCAATGGACCCTGAAACAAGAGGGAAAATTAGAGATTTGAGTTTGTCCAATAAAACATTTGGGGTTTCGGTTATACCTTGATGATGAGAGTATGTAGATATGGAGATTTTTTTACAAATATTGGAAAAATATTTCCAATGGTAGCTATAAAAATGAGTTGTAATAGTTAAACGAATCAGGTTGCTGAACACTGGGATTGCTTCACGGAAATGATAGAGCATCTGATCAAAACAAAGTTAAAAAAAAAAATCAACTAGTCAATAGTCATCAAAGTATAGTCAATTATTATATTGTTCATCCAAAGAAAAACTACTATGAAAACAAACCGTATCAAGATAGAGAGTCTTAAGTGATGGAAGATTAACAACCTCAGGACTCATTGCATAAAATAATTTTCCTAGTTTCAGCTCAACCATTGTCTTGCTAGTAAAGATCTCAAGAGGCACTAAAATCACTTCTCCAGAAGTGATTATGTCTATATTAATATCTAAGACACCACGGTTAAGCGCCCGTTTCATCCATCGGGTGACATGATCCGAGACTTCCAAGTTAATAATACTCTTACGACATTTTATTGAGACTTTTCTTTAAGGGAAAGTTTCCAGACACTACCAATAATCTATCAATAAGATCAATGAAACTTTGTCCACTACCAACTTCACGATCATCAAAGTGAAGATTCGGTGTGAAGGCAAACAGATTACGCCATCGCTTTGAGAGGATAGACGTTAGAGCAGACTCTTTGATCCCAAGGAAAGATAGTGTGTGGCATATAATGTCATCTGATAGACCGTTCATCCTATCCATTTTTTTACGAAACCCTAATTAAACCCAATATTAATAAACCTTTAATCTGAATTATAGAGCTTTCAGCGACTAGATCACAAGCATCAACCACCAATGAGATAACCACCACTGCAAATCAAACAGTGAGATACTTAATGTTTGTCTCTAGCTAACTTAAGAGATATAAATTCTATTCGGAAACCTAAACCAGAAAAAAAAAACCATAAAACAGGAAGTATATAGTATTGAAGAGTAAATGTAAGTTACTTGCGTCAAACGCTAAGGTAGAGGAAACGATTCACGCTTCCTAGAAAAGTGTATATTTGACCATATGAGAGGGTTCAAACGGCTCGGAAGGTGGAGTTATCACACATGGCTCCTAGGATTCTAAAAAGGTAAGATTTTAACCTTTTAACTTCTTTTTCTTTCGTCTGATCCAACTGTATCTCTCTTTCTTTTTTTTTGGTTAAAGTATCTCTCTTTCTTGTTCATTGTTGTTTTACGTTTCCATTTATATATAGATCTCTTTCTGCTATTCTAAACATAACATTATCATTTGCCAATACAACATTTTAGATTCTTTAAGCAAGACACCTTCGCATACTATATTATTCAATTAAACATATCCATGTTTCTTCAACTCCACAACGCAGAACAATCGGTGGGCTTAAAAGAAACCAGCAGTGAAGAAGAATCATAACCCACCAAAAAATTATTCTGTGCCCTATTCCCAAAGATAGCTTCTTCTGTCGCATTACCACATACAATAGCCAAACAAAACAGTCCTCCTCTCTCCGATTCAACATACATATTTTACTTATCCAAGACAAGATCCGCACCGCCAGAAAAGTGCATTGTGATCACCGGAAATATCTCTATGGTGTCCGAATTGTAGCACAACCAGTCATTGCCGCTCGTGTCAACTACTCGATCCGCTTTCACAACTTTTTCCACTGCATCTCTTACTAGGTCACAGTAGCTCTTAGGGAAGTACGTGTAAGTGGTTCCAGAGTCTATCACTATGTTCCCTAGCAAGGCATGAAACGGTGTCCCCAATGTCTCAATGCGGGTGTCCCCCAACGCTGACCGCGTCTAGGTTTAGGTAATAGAAACCGGGTTTTGCTGTGGTGATAAACATAGTGGTTGATACAACACCATCTCCTGCTATATTAGCATTCGCTCCAAAGTTGATCTTACTAGTTCCTTTACCAGAGAAGCAGTAAGAGATGAAACCTGGGTACTCCCCTCCCATCTGAGTGACGAGCGATAAAGGTCCCCAGTTTAGACCAACCATGCCCGAAGAACTCGGTCTGTTACGCCCTGAGCTACTGTGGCTACAACCAATAATGGTTTGAGGCATCACAAAGGGTTCCCCTGAAGTTGAATGGATCGTGACTGTCTCGGTTGCTAAGGTTCCCTTGGTATGCCTTCCGTCTTCGTAGACAATCTCGTAAGGACAAGAGTGGTCATGGGTTTTGCATCTTTTCTTTTTGAAGGTTGATGATTTCGAAGGGTCGAATATGGGAGCGTATTGGTCGAAACAGTTAGTACAAGGCAAACATTGTGATATAGGTTTGTGGTAAAGGGGTTTAGCCACACGTGAGGGACTTGTGACATGAAGATAGCACGTGTGAAGTGTGAGAAGGGAAGGACGCGTGTCGTGCTAAGCTCAAGGGGTTGTTACAGACAGAAGATTCGTTTCACCATTTCATTATAAAGAGCAACTTGTTAGCTCATTATATGGATTATGCAAAATCTAAAATTGTAAACTCTCTCTAGAATCTTCTAGACTTTATCTTCCTCATCGTTTTGTTGGATCTCCATTGGAGATTCTTACAGATGAGATGTTGAGACTGCGTTTTTCTATGAACGTTGTGTCAAATCTATCGGTTACTTGTTCCTTTTGAATCTATTTGATCTTTTGATTCTAATCTCTGTTTTACGTTATTACTGGTATCAGAGCTATCGCATCCTTGGAAACAATGGTGGAGTCACGATTTCAGATGTTATTCAAGGAAACAGTGGTTCATGGAGCGGCAGAGATGAGCTTCCGATGGGACTCGAGTTACGCCGATCTTACCAGGTTAGGGAAACTTGATTTTCCACGATTTAATGGTGATAAAATCAAGGAATGGTTGTGGGAGGCTGAACAATTCTTCTTAATTGATCGTACTCCTGAGGAATTGAAAGTTTTTATAGCTTCAATCCATTTTGATGGTCTTGCTGCGACTTTGCATCAAACTGTTGGTGGGGTTACAAACTGTTGTTTCAAGCGAGATATAATAAGCATGTGGATGATTCGATTGAAAAGCTGAAACTGTTGCAGGAGACTGAAGGAATTGAGGAGTATCATGCTCGTTTTGAGTTGATTAGCACTGAAGTGGAATTAGCTGAAGATTACTTGGTTGATATCTAATTGGCAGGGCTGAGAACTGATACTCGGATGAATATTAGAATGTTTCAACCTCAAACGATTCAACAATGTTTCTCGATTGGAAAGTTATATGAGTATATAAATCCTAGAAACAACATTGGTAACAGTCCCCTTAAGATTGATAATGATCTAAAAGCTAAGGTGGATAACCAAGAAGAAGAATGGGAGGCTGAGATAGAATTGAGTGGCTTGGAAGATAAGTTGGTACAAGGAACAATCATGGAGGAAGAATCAACTCCACAATTACAGGTACCAATTGCTAATTCTGAGCTTTTGAGGAGAGTTGAACTTAGGGAAGTAGATTTAAGATTGGGAAATCTAGATGTGGTGACGAACGAGAATCTAGAGCAAAAATGGGTTCTAAAGAATGGTGATAAGAGATTTGTGGCTGGAGGTGATGTTGAGAGGGTTCAGAAAGTATTAAGTTTGCCGAAATATACCTCTGCACACCAAGTGTTCTGCAAATTGTCTCAGCATAAAGAAAAGCTTAGAGTAAAGACGAAATTGAAAGGGATTAAGACTTGGATGTTCAAATTCAGGAAACAAAAGAGGGATCAACGGCTTGGTTATGATCTGTTTTCTACTTACTTGGAAAACAAAACAAATTGTACAAAGTTGAGTGTTCGTAAATGTGACAAAGAGTTTGGCAGTGATGAAAGTCAGAGCAAATCAATTCATTGTATTGTACTAGAGAGTATTCACAATGCCCATTTGGAGATTGGGGCTTATATGTTACATCAGGAAATGATGGAAGGATCTTCTTTGAGTAACACTCAAGTGCTTAATTCCTTACATAAGGATATGGAATGCTCCAACTGGAATCAGTCAATTCAGCAAGGGACTTCTGCAAGGGTAACAAGTGACATTGAATCAGTAACGTGTGAAATAGATTCATTGATTAACCAAAGTCAATTGATCCAAGAACAAGCCAAGAATCAGTTGACGGATTCAGTGTTGGAACCTAGCTTGGTTTATCATGTGTATTTGCCTCTCCATGTAACACCCGTAAACCAAATTTTGGTATTTTGGTAAGGGTGTCGATCGACACCTCCTAGTGAGGCATCGATCGACACCAATTGTGGTCGGTTTGGTCGGTTCAATTTTAATTGTCCGGTTTGCGTGGTTGGTTTAGGGAATCCCTAAATCGAGTTTTAAAGGAAGAAAACGACCTAGGGTCGTGTTGTTTTGTCTTATTCGCCGTTTTTTGAGAGAAAACACAAAGAGAGAGTGTTCTTGAGCTATTGGGAAGAGATTGAGAGATTCCTTGCTGTTCTTGGGAGATCCAAGGCTGGGAAGGTGCTAGAAGCTTGCTAGGAGTGAGGGAATTCGTTCTTCTTGGTCAGAATCTTCCTGCAAAGAGGTGAGTGCATGACCATGGCTTATCTAAGCTAAGATCTCTAGATTCTATGTGATTTGGTGCTTATGTGGTTGTTTCTTTGAGTTCTCTATGATATTTCGTTGCTGTCTGGGCTGGGTTTGGCTTCTGGGAGTGCAAGGAGCGGATTGGAGAAGCTTGGAGGCGAGATTCGGAGTTTCTGATCGAGGGAAATCGCTGCTCGGCATCGGTGTCGGTCGACACCAGTTGGGGTGTCGGTCGACACCAACGCGAGGACGGCTCGGGACTTTAGCGAGTGTCGAACGATGCCATGTGGAGGTGTCGGTCGACGCAAACTAGGGTTTTCGGGAGTGTCGGGCAGGGTGTCGGTCGACACCAGATAGTCAGTGTCGATTGACACCATTTGGTGTCGGTCGACACCCCTTGTTCAGTTACGATGGACGTTGCATGCTATGTATATTACCTGGTTTGTTTTATTGATTGTTGTTTGTGGCATGTAGAGATCTTATTGCTTGTGTGTATAGCCCAATAGATGGGAGGATTGCCTCACTGAGTGTTTATCAAATACTCATGCATCTCAATTTGTGTTTGTGGTGCAGGTAAAGGCAAAGTGTGATCGTGGAATCAAAGGCAATGAAGAGGAGGATGTTCTAGGGACTTGATTGTATGGTTATCTGGCATTGTTAGGTTGCTAGAATTGAGTCTTAGAGCATTGTTAGGATTGCTGGTTGTTTGATTTATGCTGTTTGGAATTAATGCTGGATATTACTTATTTGGTTATTGGATATTGTTTTATTGGATATTTATTGGTATGTGGTTCCGCTGTTGGATTGTGAATGTGGTTAGGTGGCTAGTGGGTATGGGACCACTAGTTGTAGTTATTTAATTATATTATTATTTATTAAAAAAAAAAGGGGTCGGTTGTTTCATTTTGGTATCAGAGCCCTTATGGTTCTAGGACTAGGGTTCATTGTGCTTTTGCTGTTGATGTTTAGGATTCCATGCTATGATTGATTGTGTGGTTGGTCAATTGAGTGTGGCATGAAGTCCTAGAACATCCTCTTCGAGCCTGTGTTGTGATTCCACGGTAAGTTGTGTTTCTTGTGTAATAGAATTATTGTTTGCTTAGCCTTCTGTTCTTGGATGATACAGATGGTTAGGGGTGAGGATGCTGTTGGTCGCGGTCGTGGTCGTGGGCGTGGTCGTGGTCGGGGTCGGGGACGAGGTCAGGTTCCTGAGGCCAGTGTGAGTGTGACCCAGAGCATGGCCAGTGAGGAGGTGGCGGAGTCACAAGTTCATCCTAGTGTGTCTGGAGACCAGGCTGGTTTGGGTGACGGTAGGGCGGATGGGCCCGGTGTCGGTCACGGTGTTGCCCCGGGTGTGGGGGTTACAGCGGGAGGTGCTCCAGGCAGGGAGGATGTCTTGATGGACTTGCTAGCTCAGGTTCTGCAGCGACTTCCAGCAGTTGTGCCGCCAGTGGTTGGTGGGCAGGATCCAGTAGTGCCGCCAGTGGTTGGTGGGCAGGATCCGGTAATGCCGCCCGTGGGTGGTGGGCAGGGTCCAGGGGTGCAGCCTGTGGCGGGTTTGCAGGCAGGTGTGCAGCCGGGGGCCGAGGTTGTGGATGCTCAGTATGTGCGGATGATGGAGCAGCTGCGGCATGTGGGAGCAGGGTATTTCTCATGAGGTACCGATCCGAGTGTAGCGGATGAGTGGAGAGAGCGGATGGAGGATATTTTCCTTTCGCTTAGGTGTCCCGACCGGTACAGGGTGGATCTGGCAGTGTTTTACTTGTCAGGAGATGCTCGTGTGTGGTGGAGGTCGGTGACAGCACGGAGGGTGCAGAGGGGTATGTCTTGGGGAGATTTTGTGGGGGAGTTTAACTCCAAGTATTTTCCTCAGGAGGCTCTTGATCGTATGGAGGCACGGTTCTTGGGTCTGACTCAGGGGAACCGTACAGTGCGGGAGCTGGATGCAGAGTTCAGTCGGCTTGTGGGGTATGCAGGCAGGGCATGGGAGCCAGAGGCGGCTCAGGTGCGGAGGTTTTTGTTGGCTCTACGGGATGATTTGAGGACTCGGTGCAGAGTGAGGAGCTATGCTACGAGAGCAGAGCTGGTTGAGGTTGCAGCTGGGATAGAGGATGACTTGAGGTCACAGGTGGTTGTGGTCAGTTCTTCGGTGCAGCCACAGCAGTCTCAGCCGCTTTCTGTTCCTAGCAAGGGCGGCAAGCCTGCGCAGGGGCAGAAGAGGAAGTTCGATGTTATGCAGAGATCGAGGCACGGGGGTGCGAAGTGCTTTGGGTGTGGTAGTAGGGACCACAAGGTGTCTAGCTGTCCACAGAGGGGTGAGCAGCGGGCAGTGACAGACTAGCGGGCGGTGACGGAGCCGCGGACAGATACTCGGGTGTGTTACTACTGCAGAGAGACGGGGCATATCAAGCCTCGTTGTCCCAAGTTGCAGCAGAGGGCGGTAGCAGTGTTGCAGGCTGGAGCTCAGCCAGGGGTGCAGCAGGGTGTGCAGCACGGTGTGCAGCCGGTGGGTTGGATTGAGCCGACGACTTAGGTGTATTCGACTCAGGAGCCCGGTGGCACTAGTGCAGGAGCGATCACAGGTATAACCTCTGAGATTCGAACTTAGTCAATTCAATAGTTCAGATTATATTTGTTTTTGTTTGTGGTCAAGTGTTAGGTTCTCAACACATGAGGTTTGTGTAGGGACCTTGTTGGTGGGCGGGTTTAAGTCCCATGTTATGTTTGATTCTGGAGCTTCTCATAGCTTCATTACTCCGGAGTGTGCCGTGAGTGCGGGGAGCAGAGGGGATTCTGGAGAGCGATCAGGAGTGGTCAGAGTTGCTGGAGGCAAGTTCCTGAGGGTTATTGGACGAGCTGGAGGAGTTGATATTCAGATCGCAGGAGAGTCGTGGCCAGCGGATTTGCTTATCAGTCCAGTGGAGTTGTATGATGTCATTCTTGGTATGGATTGGTTGCATCGGTATAAGGTGCATTTGGATTGCTATCGGGGCAGAGTGGAGTTTGAGCGTCCAGGAGGGAAGTTGGTTTTTCAGGGTATTAGACCGACTTCGGGGAGTCTCGTGATCTCAGCCGTTCAGGCAGGGAAGATGATCGAGAAGGGCCGTAAGGCCTATCTGGTTACTATATCTATGCCAGAGTCAGTGGGGAAGTCTACGGTTAGCGGTATTCCGGTTGTGGAGGACTTTGAGGATGTGTTCCAGTCATTGCAGGGATTACCACCATCTCGGTCGGATCCTTTTACCATTGAGCTGGAACCGGGGACGATGCCGTTATCCAAGGCTCCTTACAGGATGGCTCCAGCAGAGATGGCAGAGCTGAAGAAGCAGCTGGAGGATTTGTTGGGCAAGGGTTTTATCCGTCCTAGTTGTTCACCGTGGGGAGCTCCGGTGTTGTTTGTTAAGAAGAAGGATGGGAGTTTTCGGTTGTGTATTGACTACCGGGGTTTGAACCGAGTTACTGTGAAGAACAAGTACCCTCTCCCGAGGATTGATGAGTTGTTGGATCAGTTGAGGGGTGCTAGTTGGTTCTCCAAGATCGACTTGGCTTCAGGTTATCATCAGATCCCTATTCATGAGGCAGATGTGAGGAAGACAGCCTTCAGGACGAGATATGGGCACTATGAGTTTGTGGTGATGCCGTTTGGGTTGACAAACGCGCCAGCTGCGTTTATGAGATTGATGAACAGCGTGTTCCAGGAGTTTCTGGACGTGTCAGTCATCATTTTCATCGACGACATCCTGGTATATTCTAAGAGTCCTGAGGAGCATGCAGTACATCTGAGAGCAGTGTTGGAGAAGCTGCGGGAGCAGAAGTTGTTTGCTAAGCTGAGTAAGTGCAGTTTCTGGCAGCGTGAGATGGGGTTCTTGGGTCATATTGTTTCAGCTGAGGGAGTTTTAGTGGATCCAGAGAAGATTCAGTCCATCAGGGAGTGGCCGAGGCCGCAGAGTGCCACTGAGATTCGGAGTTTCCTGGGGTTAGCAGGTTACTATAGGAGGTTTGTTCGGGGTTTTGCGAGTATGGCTCAGCCGATGACTAAGCTTACAGGGAAGGATGTCCCGTTTGTGTGGTCACCAGAGTGTGAGGCAAGTTTTGCAAGTCTCAAGCAGATGTTGACTACCACGCCGGTGTTAGCATTGCCTGAGCAGGACGAGCCTTATATTGTGTATACAGATGCTTCTAGAGTGGGGTTGGGTTGTGTACTTATGCAGCAGGGGAAGGTTATAGCTTATGCTTCGCGGCAGTTGCGGAAGCATGAAGCTAATTATCCTACTCATGATTTGGAGATGGCAGCAGTGATCTTTGCTCTTAAGATTTGGAGATCCTATCTGTATGGTGGGAAGGTACAGGTATTTACAGATCACAAGAGTCTGAAGTACATTTTTACTCAGCCTGAGCTGAATTTGAGGCAGAGGCGTTGGATGGAGTTAGTAGCGGATTATGATTTGGACATAGCTTACCATCCTGGTAAAGCTAATCTGGTTGCAGATGCCTTGAGTCAGAAGCGGGTGGCTTCGGCTCAGGAGCAGGATATGGAGGTGTTGGTAGGTGAGATTAGTGCATTGAGTTTGTGTGCTATCTCACAGGAACCTTTGGGTTTGGAGGCAGTTGATAGAGCAGATTTGTTGAGCAGAGTGAGGTTAGCTCAGGAGAGTGATGAGGGGCTGGTGAATGCCTCTAAGGCTGCGGGTGCAGAGTATCAGGTTTCTGCCAATGGTACTATCCTTGTGCATGGTCGGATCTGTGTGCCCAAGGGTGAGGATTTGAGGCAGGAGATACTGAGAGAGGCTCATTCGAGCAAGTTCTCTATTCATCCAGGAGCGACCAAGATGTACCGTGACCTCAAGCGGTACTATCACTGGGTCGGGATGAAGAAGGACGTAGCTGATTGGGTGGCGAAGTGTGATACTTGCCAGCTGGTGAAGGCGGAGCATCAGGTTCCTGGTGGTTTGTTACAGAGTTTACCCATTCCAGAGTGGAAGTGGGATTTGATCACGATGGACTTCGTGGTAGGTTTACCTGTGTCCAGGACGTTTGATGTTATTTGGGTCATTGTGGACCGTTTGACTAAGTCCGCGCATTTTCTGGCCATCAAGAAAACTGATGGAGCAGCGGTTTTGGCCAAGAAGTACGTGAGGGAGATAGTCAGATTGCACGGGGTGCCTGCTAGTATTGTGTCTGATAGAGATTCCAAGTTCACTTCAGTGTTTTGGAAGGCATTTCAGGCGGAGATGGGCACGAAAGTGCATATGAGTACAGCCTATCATCCTCAGACGGACGGTCAGTCAGAGAGGACGATCCAGATTTTGGAGGATTTATTGAGGATGTGTGTGCTGGATTGGGGTGGTCATTGGGCAGATCACTTGAGTTTGGTGGAGTTTGCTTATAACAACAGCTACCAGGCTAGTATTGGGATGGCTCCTTATGAGGCCTTGTATGGGAGGCCGTGTCGTACACCATTATGTTGGACTCAGGTGGGGGAGAGGAGCATATTTGGTGCAGATTTTGTTCAGGAGACCTCGGAGAAGATTCGGGTTTTGAGGCTGAACATGAAGGAGGCTCAGGATCGGCAGAAGAGTTATGCTGATAAGAGGAGAAAGGATCTTGAGTTTCAGGTTGGTGATAGAGTGTACCTCAAGATGGCCATGTTGCGGGGTCCGAACAGATCATTGACAGAGACTAAGTTGAGTCCGAGGTACATGGGACCGTTCAGAGTGGTTGAGCGGGTGGGACCAGTGGCATACTGGCTGGAGTTGCCTGAGGTTATGCGTGCGTTCCACAAGGTATTTCATGTGTCGATGCTGAGGAAGTGTCTTCACGAGGGTGATCAGTTGTTGGCTAAGATTCCTGAGGATCTTCAGCCTAACTTGACTTTAGAGGCGAGACCAGTGAGGGTGCTCGAGAGGAGAGTCAAGGAACTTCGGAAGAAGAAGATTCCTTTGATGAGAGTCCTGTGGGACTGTGACGGAGTAGAGGAGCAGACTTGGGAGCCCGAGGCGAGGATGAAGGCAAGGTTTAAGAAGTGGTTTGAGAAGCAGACCGCGACTTGAGCTTGTCTAGCCAGGTCCGAGTTGTAGTCCGTGGCTGGAGCGGGTACGGAGTATTACAGCCCATCTCTCTTGATATTTGGTCGCTTAGGGGTGGTTGGTTGTGCGACTAAGAATCAAGATGAGGTGGTACTCGGGATGCGGGTTGTTTGCTCCGGTTGTTGTATTATTGCTTTTTCTGATGTAATTTCGTTGAGATTGTAACGATTATGACATTTTGAGATTAATAAGATGAGTATTTTTCTTTATGTTTGACTGTTGTTGTCATGGGAAAAGAGAAATAGCTCGGGTTTCTATTTTTGGAAAGTTTCCATAAATAGAAAGTTTCCACAAAAGGAAGGTTTCCATAAATAGAAAGTTTCTAAAATGGGAATGTTTTGTGGAAATGTGAGGTAGATCTAGCCGGGAGATACTCGTTGGCATCAGTGTTTGTTTTTGCTCAAGGCCGTGCGAGCCTAACTCACGTGATACCGATAGCTCGATGGACTTTGTGGCCAGAGAGTGGGAGTGGTATGTTGCTTCGGATGACGATCCGAGAGCGCGCTTGAGGGTGACGACCCAAGAGCGGGATATGCGAGGCTCCCTGGATACCGTAACTGTGAGCCACGGCTCGGCAGTGAGCCGGTATGTCTCGAGGGTTGCGACCCGAGAGCGGGGGGAGTGGGCGCGTGAGACTCCCTGGATACCGTAGCTGTAGGCTGTGGCCTGGCAGTGAGCCGGTATGACTCGAAGGTTGCGACCTGAGAGCGGGGGGAGTGTGTGTGTGTGAGTGACTTCCTGGATGCCGTAGCTTAAGGCGGTTGGCTTGATAGCGAGCCGGCATGATTCGATGGTTGCGACGACGGACGGGGGAAGCACTGAGTTGTGAGCAAATAGTGTTTATGATGCGAGTATATTGGCTAGAGGGAGACCTCGAGGGTCAGTCGGAGGTGTGCGGGCTGTTGCGACAGTGGCACGGGAAACCTTGGCTGACGGTGTTTAGTCCGGTCTGGGGACGTGCGGGCCGTGCAGACGGTGGCACGGAGGTCCTTGGCAGATGGACGGTATTGCGGGATTCGGGGACGAATCCATATTGGTGGGGGAGAATTGTAACACCCGCAAACCAAGTTTTGGTATTTTGGTAAGGGTGTCGATCGACACCTCCTAGTGAGGCATCGATCGACACCAATTGTGGTCGGTTTGGTCGGTTCAATTTTAATTGTCCGGTTTGCGTGGTTGGTTTAGGGAATCCCTAAATCGAGTTTTAAAGGAAGAAAACGACATAGGGTCGTGTTGTTTTGTCTTATTCGCCGTTTTTTGAGAGAAAACACAAAGAGAGAGTGTTCTTGAGCTATTGGGAAGAGATTGAGAGATTCCTTGCTGTTCTTGGGAGATCCAAGGCTGGGAAGGTGCTAGAAGCTTGCTAGGAGTGAGGGAATTCGTTCTTGTTGGTCAGAATCTTCCTGCAAAGAGGTGAGTGCATGACCATGGCTTATCTAAGCTAAGATCTCTAGATTCTATGTGATTTGGTGCTTATGTGGTTGTTTCTTTGAGTTCTCTATGATATTTCGTTGCTGTCTGGGCTGGGTTTGGCTTCTGGGAGTGCAAGGAGCGGATTGGAGAAGCTTGGAGGCGAGATTCGGAGTTTCTGATCGAGGGAAATCGCTGCTCGGCATCGGTGTCGGTCGACACCAGTTGGGGTGTCGGTCGACACCAACGCGAGGACGGCTCGGGACTTTAGCGAGTGTCGAACGATGCCATGTGGAGGTGTCGGTCGACGCAAACTAGGGTTTTCGGGAGTGTCGGGCAGGGTGTCGGTCGACACCAGTTTGGTGTCGGTCGACACCAGATAGTCAGTGTCGATCGACACCATCTGGTGTCGGTCGACACCCCTTGTTCAGTTACGATGGACGTTGCATGCTATGTATATTGCCTGGTTTGTTTTATTGATTGTTGTTTGTGGCATGTAGAGATCTTATTGCTTGTGTGTATAGCCCAGTAGATGGGAGGATTGCCTCACTGAGTGTTTATCAAATACTCATGCATCTCAATTTGTGTTTGTGGTGCAGGTAAAGGCAAAGTGTGATCGTGGAATCAAAGGCAATGAAGAGGAGGATGTTCTAGGGACTTGATTGTATGGTTATCTGGCATTGTTAGGTTGCTAGAATTGAGTCTTAGAGCATTGTTAGGATTGCTGGTTGTTTGATTTATGCTGTTTGGAATTAATGCTGGATATTACTTATTTGGTTATTGGATATTGTTTTATTGGATATTTATTGGTATGTGTTTCCGCTGTTGGATTGTGAATGTGGTTAGGTGGCTGATGGTTTTGGGACCACTAGTTGTAGTTATTTAATTATATTATTATTTATTATTTATTTATTAAAAAAAAAAAGGGTCGGTTGTTTCACTCCAACCCCAGGTTTCTATCTGTCCCTTGGAACATAACCTTAATTTTGGTAACCCAACATTAGAAATTATCGAGGTTTGTCAACATTCGTTTTGGAGGACACATCAAAGTCAGTTCCATTCTACTTTTGGATGTGTTAATGACGAGGATGATTCATTGAGGATGAAGTCATTTCGATGTGATGAAATAATTATTTCAGTGGAGAGAAGTTTGTTGCTTTTCTTTCTCATCAACATCACTGAAGTTGCAGGGGCTGCTGATGAGCTACTATCTACTGTAACGTTTAAGTGGTTGGCTGCAAAACTGCAGATTATATCAGCTAAGGTGCTCAAGCAAAGAGGAAACACTAACTTCATCAGTTCTGGTTGTCAAACTGAAACCACTGTGACGAGGACTGCAACTGAGCCTTTGAGATTGCTGAGACAAATACATACCTTACAAGACCTGCAACAATTTACACTTGATGACCAATTTCTTATGGAGAATACAGTAATTAAGGTGCCAGGTACATGCCGAGTGGAGCTGCAACAAATGACAATGGTTTTGAATATTCATATGTTTTTTGGGGGTGCAAGTAATTATGTGTGGCATCGTTGCAAGGCTCCATCTTCACAGAATTTGGGCAGTCAAGTTTGGGATCCTGGAGGTCCAGTTTCACTCATCTTTGATTTAAACTGGAGTTACAATGGAGTTGTTAGCTGCAGGTCAAGCTCCATGGACAGTTCTACATCTGAACCTTGTGGTCAAGGTTCTTCGAAGAGGGGAGATTTGATATAGGATTGTGGTAAAGGGGTTTAGCCACACGTGAGGGACTTGTGACATGAAGATAGCACGTGTGAAGTGTGAGAAGGGAAGGACGCGTGTCGTGCTAAGCTCAAGGGGTTGTTACAGACGGAAGATTCGTTTCACCATTTCATTATAAAGAGCAACTTGTTAGCTCATTATATGGAATATGGATTATGCAAAATCTGAAATTGTAAACTCTCTCTAGAATCTTCTAGACTTTATCTTCCTCATCATTTTGTTGGATCTCCATTAGAGATTCTTACAGATGAGATGTTGGGACTGCGTTTTTCTATGAACGTTGTGTCAAATCTATCGGTTACTTGTTCCTTTTGAATCTATTTGATCTTTTGATTCTAATCTCTATTTTACGTTATTACATTGTGTCCATACGAGTTCGCTTCCTGTGTCTAAGACAGCTTCGATCTCGAAAGGAGGAGTACCTATCTGTAGTTTCATTAGATACTCGTTGTTATCAAAGACGGTGTTAGCGTAAGGTGATCCGAGCTGAGTATCAGAGCTGACTCGAGAAGAAGATGCATTGGAGCGACGCTGGATCAAGTCGATGGTGAAGCCGTGAGGTGATGAAGCTGTGGTGGTAAAGATAAAACATGTTATTATGATTTGAAGAAAGAGAGCGTTCTGCAAGAGACATATGATCGAATAATTGTTTTGTTTTTTTTTGTTTTTTTATTTTTATTTTTTGGGTTTGAGACACAGTGCAATGTTATGCATACATCCACATTTTGTTACTAAGTCTTACATTTTATATTGTTCCTTGGGTTTACTTTCCATTAATGGAAATAAGATGATCACTTTGCAATAGACAAATGTGTCATTTTCTTTATAATATTTTAATATATATTTTTAATTGATTTTACATGACATTAAGACAAAATCTAATTTGATATTATACATTATAAGATGGTCAATTTATTTCTAATTTGTGTAACACATTGTCCAAAATAAGATTTTCTCTTTTATTTCTTTACTTTAATAGAAATAATTAACATAATATGATTATTACAAGTATATTTATATATATGATAAGATTTATTTCTAATTTTTTTTTTTGCTTGGAATTCATATCATATATTATTAGTTATAGTAACTATTTATAAGTAAGACTAGATAAGGACCCGCCTGATCGGGCGGGTTTAAAGTTTTGTAAATAAAATAAAATTTAATAAAATATATTAAAATATATTGTATTTCATTTATAAATTTTTTTTTTACTAACTGATTTATATCCATATACAAATCTTTTATCTATGTTACCATTAAAAGTGTATTTTTTACACCTAGGTATATTGTATGTTACAAATATACTATTTACCACCACCCAAAAAATGTCTATATGAAAAAATTAAGCCAACTATTATATGTCTCTTTACTTTCACTTTTGCAAAGTTTCTTTAATGACTAAAATTGTTGGCTCAAAAAAAATTTTGAATAAAAAATAAATTACATTATAATAGTATATGACTAACCATGGAGAGAACCTCGGAGTCTGCCCTCCTCCCTTTTGGAGAGAACCTTACGTCCAACCTCCTCCACCATGGAGAGAACCTTCGCTCTGCCTTCGTCTCTTGGGGAGATAACCTTGCGTCCAACCTCCCCCACCTTCCTCCCTTGGGGAGATAACCTTGTGTCCAACTTCCTCCACCATAGAGAGAACTTCGGCTCTGCACTCCTTCTGTGTGGAGAGAACATGTTCACGTCTTTTAGCTATTTCAAAGTGGTTTGCTCCAGCAACCAATGAATCTAAAGACTTATCTAACGTCACAAAATCTTTTGACAGTAACTAATGTTAAATTTTCTAATGTAATCATAGAAGTTTCTTTGACACACCATGATGTAGCCTCTATCTCAAAGCTCCTATAGATCTGTCAACAACGATTTATATTTTTTCATTCTATCTATGTTTGTTATAAGCTTGTGTTTGATTAGCCTATTTTATCCAACCATTAGGTTGATGAACTTCTCCTCTTTATCTCTTTTTAAGATTGAATGAATGGTAACAATTGTGTTTGCACAACAAAAAGGTCTATGACCAACCAATCAAGGTTGAGAATTTAGAAAAAAATTAATTTGACATAACTGAAAAATAATAAAAAATTATAAGCACAGTAATATATGAACCTCAAATAATTCAAAGATGAATATAAAAATTAAATAAAACAATCTAAAACTACTAAATAAAATTTTCTTTTTAATTTTCAGTATTAGAAAATGAAGATGCATATATTAATATTCCATATGTTTTTTGGGTAAACATGTTAATCTTACCTATTCTAAACTGAAAAAGTAGAAAGTATGAGTATATTTTGGTTTTAAAAAATAAGGAAAATTTGCCTTCACATTAAAAAAACTTCACCCATAGAACAAAGTTGAAAGCAATATTTTTGAATAAATTATTTTTGTTAGATGAATAATATGAGACGATCTATGTTTATATAGAAGTCAATATTTACATTTTTTAGAATTAATAATTTTCTGTATACTTTCCTTAATCCTTTTTCTATTTTTTTGTATAATTAATAAGTAAAAAAATTATAATTTTGAATTTTATGAATTATCTTATTATATAAATATATATATATAATCTCCTTATAATTATTTAAAAAACTGTTTAATTTTATTAATTTTTTGATAATTATCTTTTTATATTATCAATATTGTTTAAAACAATTTTATTTGTTTTTTCGTAATCTTAATTTTTTTTTATTAAATATTAACTTTTACACATGTCAAGACCTCAAATTAGTAACTTGACACATGTCAAAATCATGGTAAATACACCCCTCTATATAAGCAAATAGATGATCTTATGATCATAAAAATTATTTTGTTCTAATCGTTAAAATTGACACCTGTCACGATCTGATGAGTTACTAACTTTGATATGTGATTTATGATCGTTAAAATTGACACGTGTCACGATCTGATGAGTTATTAACTTTGATATTTAATCGTTAAAACTGACACGTGTCATGATCTGGTGAATTTTTAACTTTGATCGATGATCGTTAAAACAAACACATGTCACGATCTTGTGAGTTACAAACTTTGAGAACTAAAGTTTATATAATAAGATTCTCTTTAGACAAACTGAAGTTGTCATTTGACACTATCTTATTACAACATGTGTTATTTTCTTTACAATATTTTATTATATTTTTAATTAATTTTATATGACATACATTATATTATTTATTGCGACATGTGCCATTTTTGTTTAATATTTTAGTGTATTAGTGTCATGCTGTTTTCACTTCTATCAACTAATAGATGCCCTCTTCTTGCTCTCTGATTTTAATAAAACGAAACTATATGACATGCAAAAGATGAAGAAACAGAAAGAAAGAAAAGATGTGTGAACTGAATATGAATCTTGGCAAATTTGGAGGACAAATTGATGGTGGACGAAGAAACCCGCAGAGGGGATACATAAGCTAGAGGAGAGAGTCCTTAAATCAATTGTAGAGTATTTCAAGAGTAGTGTTCTTGATTGCATTTGCTACATTCTTGTTCTTGAAGAACTAACGAGAGAGATAAGAAGATCACCAATTACGGTAAGACCAAGATCTGAGGAGAAATTGGAGGAGGCAAAGAGAGTAGAGGACAAAAGAAAAGAAGCAATAAGAGGTAACGAAAAGTGAGAAATAAAAATTACTATAACACCATGTATTCTATAATTTAGAGTTACAAGTAACTAAGCTTGGTCCATATTCACATATAGTTACCAGTTTTTATGAACTGTTTACCATATTGATTCAAAAATCCCATAAAAAAACCTGGTCCATTTTTTTCGATTTATATATTTTCATTTTATTTTCGTAATGTGTGTTCAAGATATGCAAAAGATAAACAAAAGCAATTAAAGAGAAACAAATTCATCTTCAAGCAATAATATAATTTTTATATTTGCTTATTTATCTACAACCTGCAGTAACCTAGCTAGTAGTAATAAAAGACATACGGTTTTGAGATTTTGATAAGAATGAAGAACACAATCTCTATTTCTTATCTGATACACTGTTTACAAAAGATAGAGCCACCGGCACATCACCGATTCATCAACTCTCTCTCTCCCAAGCAACCATACGTCGCCTATACAACTCACAAACAATGCATAACCCTCTTCTAAAACCATACAATCGTTTATATACACAAATGTCTAAGAAAGTAAACCAGCTCTTCTTCTAAACCGGTTCTCTTCTCACGTGATCCACATGTGCTTGTCTTCTTCTTCACACTATGCAGCTTATCAATACTCCCCCGTTTTAAAACAGCTTGTCCTCAAGCTGTGTCTTCTCATTGACAACCTAAATGCAGCCTGCTGCACACAAGGCACTACTTGAAATGTTCCATCTGATGGAACTTTCACCTGCAGAATGTATTGAACACGTTCTCTCTCAAGTCGTTGTCTAATCTGCTCAAACACAGATTGTACGTCAGCTTTTGCGATGTCATGTAGCAAAGCTTCAGTGCATCCAAACGTGAGAGTGTGAATGTATGTTGCATAGTCACTTTCGTTTCTCTGCAACTACCCTTAGTTTTGTACTTGAAACGCCAAGATTTGATAAATTTTGGCTTCTTAAATCGGTGATGCATCTGTAGTGTATGCTGCAACTCGACCCCAATAGGAAAAAACACTATAGTTACCAACCTTAACCATAAAATCCATGGAACTGATACTGGCCATTCACTTTCTCTGAAACAGGCATACATGTATGCTCTAGTCCATGATCTGGTCTTGATCTCGATAGCATCTGTGGCTGAATTTGGTAAAAGTGATTTTGGTATAGAGTGAGTAAGCACTCTGTTTCCATGCCTTATTGCAGTAGATTCTCCAAATCGATCAAGCAGTCTATGCTTCCGCTTGTACTTAAACATCCATGACTTAAGAGACAAAGTAAGCTTTCTCTTAGTTTGAAATTTATGTCTTGTAATGAGTCTTTGCACATGATGCCTATGAGATTGTAGTGTACCACAAGTTGATATCCATAGCTTTGCAATCTCTCCTTCCAAAAACTGATGACTTGACTTCTCAACACATTCAGCCATTTCTGAAAAATCTAAAACATGTAATTGCTCCTTCTGATGTCGAAATGATTCTTTTGGTTGAACGAACACTGTCTTTGGAACTGCAGACACTGTTTCACATAACTTTGATTTTGTAATCGACTCAGTCCTCTCTGTTATCGCAATCAATTCTGATTCACATATGGATTCTTTTTGTTGAACCAATTCCTTCACTCCAACAGATTCCACTTCCATCTGAACTCCATCTGTTGCCAAATTTGAAGTTACTGAAGCTTGTGATTCCATTTGGAGACTAGAATCAATCATTGACAAGGTTAAAGTCGACTCTGCTTCACAAATCACGTCTTCATGCTGACCTAATGTCTTCACACCAACAGAGTCGCCAGTCCGTAGCAATTGCTTCTCTTTAGAGAAGTCCTTCTCCTTATGTGAACCTTCATTTAGACCTTCAAAGATTGGATTCTCAACGTGCTTTTCCCCAAGTTTCCCATTTGCCACAATCGAATCCAGTACAGAAAATCCTAACTGATCAACTCTACTGCTAGGTTCCGAGTCAGAGATCAATATCTGATGCTGAAACGCTTCCTTTTGTGGGATGTATTGAATCTGGCCAGGCTGTTCTTCGTGTAGAATCGATTCTTCATTGTGAATAGTATCTTGTGTTGTAAACAAACTTGTTCTGTATACAAAATCCTTCGACACAGGAGAAACAAGTGTTTCTTGAATCGCTTTCTTCTCATGACGCGAGTCTTTGTCACTGCGAATCAAATCAGTCACTACAAATTCTGGTTCACCACTCCTGTCAGCCTCTAGATCGACTCTTTGCTTCTTGATGAACTGTTGTATTTTACGTTCGTTCTCAAGCATCATCCTCCTTTTTTCAGGATCGTCTCTTTTCCCAAAACCCAGTACCAAAACATCTTTCAAGTCTTCCCAGCTTTGGAAAGGCATAAACGATTGTCGCCATTGAACATGGGCGTCTGCTTCACCTTCGAGAAGACTATGTGCAAGATTCAGTTTCTCATCCGCCGTGAAATTCTCTTGAACAAAGAAATCCTCCAGCCATGAAATCCATGGTCGTAGTTCACCGGCAACACCATCGAAGATGGGAAATCCCTCAAGACACATTGCAATCAAAATCCCCAAATTGTATAATCCCCAATTCGTCGAACCCTAATCTTTCTCTCGCGTTGAATCTCCGATCACAGTTTCACCGCATCATTTGATAAGAATGAAGGTCACTATCTCTTCTCTCTTATCTCTTCTCAATCCCTAATACAAACTGATGAATCTCTTCTCTTCTCAGATTCAGATTTATGTTTTGGTTTTTTGTATTTGGGTCCATGTTGCTGTGTCTTCCATGACGATGAATATGAGTTTGATTAGGTCCATGTTGTTATCAACATTAATAATGATTCATGCGATGGAAAACATTAGTTATTTCATTAAGATCTCTACGATCAGATGTTAAGTTAACCATATCACTTGTTATTACTACACACCACCTTTTAAAAACGGAGCAGTCAATATGGATGATCTTTTAGCTAATTTGGGGAATCAAAACATACATATAAATTGATGAAAGATTTTTTCAATACTCTCTAAAAAGTACAAGTTGGTATAGCGTAGATCGACATAGCCACAATCATTAAGCTTCTAGACATTGCAACCTTGCTTTCTCACGATCCAAAATAGGAAATCAATCTTCAAGCAATCTCCTTAGATCTTATTTCGGTTGTCATGGAAGACATAACAACATGGACCTAATCAAACTCATATTCATCGTCGTCATTCCTTCTTCTCCACCTAGTTTTTGTTCATCACCATTCCCTTTCATTGTCATCATTATTCACTTTATACATTAAATCATCTTCTACTTTATTCTCCAACTCAAATACACTGTAGACTCACTAATACTCTAAAAATTTCCGGAACCACTAATTTTTCAAGAATGTCTAATATATTTGCATCTTTTGGAGGTATAGAACCAACTTTGTGCACATCACTATCCTTAAAAACAGTTTAGAATATTAGTAGAGGTAGATTACCATATCATTGACACAGGTGTAGTTGGAGACTTGGTAAGGCACAGGTGTGTCATCTCAGTCTTAAGGTTATAAGAAAGTAGATAAGTTTCTTTCCTCTATGACCACATAATCATTTTGGACCAAATTCAGAACAAGATTTTGGTTTGATGCCACTCTTAACTACGAATGTAACCATCATCTGTGCCTCTTTCCAGCTTACTTCTAACAGTGCATCAGCTAATCTTTCAAATACTGTACCATCAGGAATGAATCCTTCCCTAATCATCTCAGCCACCACTTCCAAAGATTTATCTATCATTCCTGCTCTGTAACACCCTTCAGTCAACGTAATATACATTTCTTCATCAATCTCAAACTCGTTCACTCGCAACTCGTTCAACAATCTCATCGCTTCACACACTTTCCCAGCTTTGCAAAGTCCATTCATCAACACCCAATACGTATCCTTGTTTGGAGTAACACCTCTACAACTCATCTCTCTGTGTAGTTCAAACGCTTTCTCCACTAGTCCAAATCGAGAGTACCCATCCATGATCAAATTATACAGATAAGTCTCCACTCTTAGCTTCTCATCATGCATTGTCGAAACCAACCTCTCTGCTTCTTCAAGCTTACCATAACTAGTGAACCCATCAATCAAAATCTTGTAAGTATCGAGATCAAGCATCACACTTTCCTTCTCCATTGACTTAAGAACCAAATCCAACTCTTCAAAATCCCATCTTTTAACACAACAATCTATCATTGACTTAAATGTAACAATATTAGGCTTAATCCCTTTAACCAGAACCATCTCCTCAACTAATCCTCTTGCTCTCGTGATCTCTCCATTGCAACACAACGCGGAAACAACAACCGTTAAAGAGTACACAGATACAACATCTAGTCCCGATTCAACCATTAAAGGAAAGAAATCTACAGCTAATTCCATCTGATCAGATTTTTTGAGATTCAACAGATGTAAAGTACAAGTCTTTTCATCAATCTTAACCTCACTGTTCTTCATATACTTAAAAACCTCAACAACTTCATCGAATTTATCATTGTCTGAGTAAACCATAACCATCGAATTAAAGAACCTCGCAACAACTCTCGTCTCACAACAACCACACTCATCAACGAAGGCAGAGACGATTGTGATAAAAGGGTACCTGAGAATGTCGTCAATAGCGACAGGTTTCATCAGTTTCTGCGCATCTGAGAATCTCCTCTCTGACAAGACACGGAAAGCTAAAGACAAGTGAGCTCTGAGATCAGGTTGAAACGAGAAAAGAGATGGGCTTTCGAGGATGAAATTGAACAAGGAGACGCATTTCCAGGATTTGACATCTGGGTCGGATAAAATACGGCGAAAGGTGGAGAGGTTGAGGTCGGAGAGTGGCTTTTCCGGTGAATCGAGAGTTTGGTTTATAGAGGAAGAATCGAGGAGGAGCTTGTTGATTGAGAATGGATAAGTTCTTTTAGCTGTCTTTAAGGTTTTCAGGAAGCTTTGCAGAGTCATCGAATCGTCTCGTCGGCAGCTCTGGCTCACTCACCACCTCCGTTCATCAGAGCTGGAAATTTGGACCGGCCGTCAAAAAGTGGTTTCTCAATATGAAAACGACACGATTTTCTTAAACTAGTTTTGGGGTGACTAAAAAAAGACAAGTTCGAATAAAAGATTAAAAATGGTCATCGTGAGTAAAACTCAAAGAAAATAACATTCCCTGAAAAAAATGTAAAACTTAGTAAAAATTGTTAATTTTTCCCCCAAGTTCACCTAAAAATGGAACATAACATTGCATTGTGTCTCAAAACCCCAAAAAAAAATAAAAACAAAACAATTATTCGATCATATGACTTTTCTCTTGCAACTACTGTAACATCCCCAAATCTTATGTGTATGGGCCATTGTGAGTTATAGTCCATTAAAAGCCCAATTGGGGCAAAACCTCAAAAAAAACGAGGGTTTGATCGTGATACGTGAGTGTGGCCACATATGTGTATATGCGTAAGTATCTCCCTCTCCGTTTAGAAAGAGCAAAACCTAGTCTAGGCCGCCAAGAGAGAAAATGAGAGAGAGCGAGAGAGAGAGAGAGAGAGAGAGCAAAGAAGAAGAATTGTAGAGAAACAAAGACATCTACCACCACCGTAGCTACACCGTTAGTCACCGTTGCTCACCGGAGCTGGACTTCCGTCGTCCCTGGTTTGTTAGGAGAGGAGGAAAACGGTTGCAAGTAAGGGTTTTGTGGATTAGTTTGCCGTCGACTCAGAAAGATATAGATAGAGATCTTATCGTCCCTAGATAGATCTTGCTGCAAGGAATCCACAGAAACTGACGGTTTGTCAAACGGAGATTTAGGTTGGGGTTTTTGGAGGATATTTCCGGTAATACCTTAGCGATTTGGAGCATATAGACGGTTATTCTTGGTATAGGAGGTGTCAAGGAAGCCACCTTAACCGTCAAAATCACCGGAAAAGGTAAACCCTAACCACCACAATGATTGCTTGTTGTGCAAGAAACTACTGTGTCTGTCAAAAACAGAAACCCTAATCGGGATTTTGAATGTGTTTCTTCTGCTGCAAGTTTTTGGAGTGCAGTCACCGTTTCTAGTCGCAATTGCAGTTTGCTAGTGGCAGTTCTCAATCACATTAAAGCAAAGGTGAGAGCGGGATTTGCGGGAATGCATTGGTTAACTTCTAAACATATTTTTTCTTGAATTGCTTGTATAGGCTTGGAAACTATGTGATTGGATATGTCTGTTGTGTGATATTGTGTGCTATTATGATGATTATATTTATGATAATAATGTATAATGATGTAGTAGTATGAGATGATGCATGATAAGATGAGTTGGTTTAATATGATGGTTAATGTATGATGATATGAGATGAGATTATGTGTTGGGAGCGCGAACATGGGATTTGTTTCGTGACTCGTGATGGGCGGAACATGGGATTTGTTTCGTGCCTGGTAATTGTACAAACCTGGGATTGGTTTTGTACATGGTGATTGGACGAACATGGGATTTGTTTCGTGCCATGCTAAGCCGATGGAATTTCGGTTTAGCGATATTGATGATCGTGTATATGATTGACTTTGATGATATGAGAAATGTGATTTAAATATTATAATGATGCTAGGTTGAATAGATGTAAAAATGTTATGCTTGTTGGATGTATATCAAGAATGTGGAGTCTGATTCTATGCTATGCAATGATTGATGAATGTGAGTAGATTGTTGTTAATGCATTTCAGTGGGCAGTGTTGACCCTCTCACTGAGTAATTAATTACTCACCCCCATTTACTATTTATTTTTCTCAGGTTAGTTGTATTCGTTATTTGAATTTTAGAGATTGTCGTTTTGAGCCAAACCAAGAAGTCAACACGTTGACCGGACCGTACGGTGAGTCCAGGGTGTTACAACTACGATGATCGCTCTCTTTCTTCAAATCATAATAACTTGTTTCATCTTTACCACCATAGCCTCATCACCTCACGGCTTCACCATCGACTTGATCCAGCGTCGCTCCAATGCATCTTCTTCTAGAGTCAGCTCTGATACTCAGCTCGGATCACCTTAGGCTAACACCGTCTTTGATAACAGCGAGTATCTAATGAAACTACAGATAGGTACTCCTCCTTTCGAGATCGAAGCTATCTTAGACACAGGAAGCGAACTCGTATGGACACAATGTTTACCTTGTACTAACTGTTACGACAAATACGCTCCCATATTCGATCCTTCGAAATCCTCAACCTTCAAAGCGAAAAGATGCAAAACCCATGACCACTCTTGTCCTTACGAGATTGTCTACGAAGACGGAAGGCATACCAAGGGAACCTTAGCAACCGAGACAGTCACGATCCATTCAACTTCAGGGGAACCCTTTGTGATGCCTCAAACCATTATTGGTTGTAGCCACAGTAGCTCAGGGCTTAACAGACCGAGTTCTTCGGGCATGGTTGGTCTAAACTGGGGACCTTTATCGCTCGTCACTCAGATGGGAGGGGAGTACCCAGGTTTCATCTCTTACTGCTTCTCTGGTAAAGGAACTAGTAAGATCAACTTTGGAGCGAATGCTATTAAGCAGGAGATGGTGTTGTATCAACCACTATGTTTATGACCACGGCAAAACCCGGTTTCTATTATTAGATTAAAGACTTGAAATAAAAGAACACCTTTCTTATTGATTTAGAAAACTTCTTAAAAACTAAATCTCTCAAGTCACATAGAACACCTCTCTATTGACCCTTACATATATATAGTGAATTAGACAACTCCTAATTCTAATAGGATTGTAACACAAAGCCTTATCTAAATAAGCTTCTCCTTATCTAAATCTTGTTTGTGTATCCTTGACCATTATCTCCTTAAGCTTCCCCTTAAGAGATAACTTCTATCACAAGTTGGAATTATCCAACATTCTCCCCCTTAATTCCAACACGAACTTTGGGAAGCTTGATCTCTTCAACTCCAAGTAAACTCCTCATTTCCTTGAACTTAATCCGTCCTAGAGGCTTTGTAAGAATGTCGTCCTTCTGTTCTTCTCCTGGCACATGATCAACTTCAATTTGATCATTCTCTACACATTCTCGAATGAAATGATACTTGGCGAGCATGTGTTTTGTTTTCCCGTGAAAGACTGGGTTCTTGGTTAAAGCTATGGCTGCCTTATTATCAACTCTAAGCAGGATCTTCTCTCCTTGTAAGCTTAGTATCTCACTCAGCAACTCTTTCAGCCAGATAGCTTGTTTGGCAGCCTCCGTAGCGGCCATGAATTCTGCTTCACACGATGACAGTGTCACAGTCGGTTGTTTCTGTGTTGTCCAAGTAATAGGTGACGATCCGTAGTAAAACACGTGACCTGTGGTACCCCTCCCATCATCAATATCAATGTTGTGACTGCTGTCACTATACCCAGTAATTTTCCTCAATCCATCTTTCCTGAAAAACAAACCATAGCTTGTTGTTCCTCTTAAGTACCTTAGAACATGTTTAATAGCCTGTCCGTGAGAAACTCTTGGACTCTGCATATAACGGCTAGGGACACCGACAGCAAAGGACAAATCCGGTCTCGTGTGGAGAAGGTATCTCAAACACCCAATGGTTCTTCTATACCTTGTAGCATCTATTTCTTTCTCTTTCTCTGCTTTTGACAAACTCTGTCCCGGCTCCATCGGTTCATGAGTTGAATTGCAGGAACCCATTCCTGCATCAATAAGAATCCCTTGAGCGTATGCTTCTTGCTTGATTCTTATTCCATCTTTTCCTTGAAAAACTACTATGCCAAGGTAATATGTTAGCTTCCCCAAATCAGACATCTCAAACCTCCTTGACATGTATGATTTAAACTGCTTAATGATCTTGAGTGAAGTCCCTATTACAAATAGATCATCAACGTAGATGGCTACAATCAAAAACTCATTCTCCTCCTTCTTACGGTACACCGTTGGTTCCTTCGCACATCTCTTGAAGTTCATTGTCTTAAGAACTTGATCAAGTTTTAAATTCCAAGCTTTAGGGGCTTGACGCAGTCCGTATAAAGCTTTGTGAAGCTTATATACTCGATCCTCTTCTCCCTTCTTCTCAAACCCCTCAGGTTGAGTAACATAGACCAATTCCTTTAGTTCACCATTGAGAAAAGCTGTCTTCACATCTAGGTGGTGAATCTCCCAGCCTCTTGTTGCTGCAAGTGCTATCAGTAGCCTAATAGTCTCGACCCTTGCTACCAGAGCAAACACCTCGTCGAAGTCTATGCCTTGTTGTTGCACATACCCTTTTGCAACTAGCCTCGCCTTGTACTTATTCACCGAACCATCAGCCTTCCTTTTGAGTTTATAGACCCACTTAACTCCTATAGGTTTAACTCCGATTGGTTTATCCACAAGCTCCCATGTGTTGTTCCTTATGATAGAATCTATTTCAGCTTTCATAGCATCAATCCACTCTTTTATCTTTCCAGCTTCAAGATAATTCTCTGGTTCTCCATCGATTGTTAAGAACAACTTGCAACTTTCTGCTTCTGCGAACAAGACATAATCATTCAGATGGCGTGGTTTTGTTACCACACGACCAGACCTGGTCACCAAGGGTTGTACTACTTCAACTTGTGGCTGTACTACTACAACTTGTGGTTGAACTTGGTTCTCGACAATCGCATCACCCTCATTGTCTTCTTCTTCCTCTTGATTACCATGATTAGCATGTTGGTCTACATTTTGATGGTCGTTTTCTTGACCATTGTCATGTCCACCACCATCTTCTATAAAACCTTCTTGAAAAAGCCTAAACATACCAGGTTTTCCATCATCTGACTTGTTTCTCGTAGATGACCAATCCCAAGTCTTACTTTCATCAAAAATCACGTCTCTGCTGACAACTACTCTCTCATCAATAGGATCATAGAGTCTATAGGCCTTAGAACCTGGTTCTGTTCCAAGGTTAATCACTCTCCTCGATCTATCATCAAGCTTCTTCAATTGTGGTCCATTGATCTTTGCGTATGTGACACAACCGAACACTCTCAAGTGTTCTATGTTTGGTTTCTTGGACATGAAACATTCATAAGGAGTTTGACCATTTAGAGCTTTTGTAGGAACTCGATTAATGAGGTAAGTTGAGTGCCGTACAGCTTCTCCCCACATATCATTCGGAATCAACATCCCCTTCATCAAACTTCTTGTCATCTCCATCAAAGTGCGGTTCCTTCTCTCAACCACACCATTCTGTTGAGGCGTATATGGCGCTGTTAGGTGTCTGGCTACACCATTCTCCTCACAGAAACGATTGAACTCTCCTGAGGTAAAATCTCCTCCTCTATCAGTTCTGAAAGTTTTGATGGCTAAACCACTCTGTTTCTCCACAAACTCCTTGAAGCGTTTAAAACGATCAAACGCTTCACTTTTTTCCCTAAGCAACATTGTCCACATATACGTAGAGAAATCGTCAATTAAGACAAAGACGTAGCGGTTGTTAGCCGGTGTTGAAGGTGAAATCGGACCACACAAGTCTCCATGTACCAGTTCCAAAGGCTGTGATGCACGGAAACTTGCTTTTCCCGGGAACGATCCTCTTGTCTGCTTCCCAGCTAAGCAGACCTCACACATACCCTGCTCGTGTATAGTGCTTGACATACGTTCAACCATATCCTTCTGTACCATGTTCTTCATAACATTGAAACTGACATGTCCTAACCGAGCATGCCAACGCCGTGTAGCCTCATCACTGTCGATCTGTAGACACATCGGCAAACTAATCTCCATCGGGGTCTTGTACAAACGATTTGGTGATCAGACAACTCTTACAAGCAGCCGCCCACATGGGTCTAGAAGTGTTAGAAAATCCTTCTTCATGTTCACCTCACACCCTCCTTCTGTTGCTTGTCCTAAACTCAATATGTTGTGTTTGAGATCAGGTATATAATAAACCTCTTTGAGTGCTCGTATTTCTCCTGTTTTGCAAACAAAGTTAATAGTTCCCTTCCCAACAATGTCAACATATGAGCCATCACCAAACCTCACTTTCCCCTTAATCCTTTCATCCAAACTGCAAAAGAATTCTCTGTTTCCTGACATGTGATTACTTGGTCCATTATCTAGATACCAAACACTTGCATTGCCTTTGTTGATATCGTAGTTCTCCGGAATCACCTTGTCTTCATTGAGGAAAACAACTTCGTGCATATAGAGTCCATCTGCTTCTTGTGTCTCATTTAGGTTTGACTCTTGATTATGATTCTGTATCGGCTTGTTGGTGCAAGTCGTCGCATAGTGTCCAGGTTTGTCGTATCTCCAACAGATTACTTTGGATAAATCCTTCTTCTGTTGTTTTTGATTCTCTTCCGTGGTTTCTCCTCCTTGGTTTTGGCTGTTGAATCTCCCTCGACCCCTGCCTCTACCGAAACCACCTCTGCCAGAGTTACCTCTACCGTAGCTTCCTCTACCGTAGTTGCCTCTGCCTCTGGATCCTCCTCTAAGACCTCCATATCCTCCACGATTATTAGAGGTGTTAGTAAACATCAGCTTGCCTTGGTCTTCGACGATCTTTACTTCGCCAATTCGTTCTTCATAAGCCTTTAACCTCCCAACTATGTCTACAAACGGTGTTGTATTTAAGTCGAGGACTTGCTCTAGGGAGGCTACCATGTGTATAAATTTTTCTCTAGGTAAGCCTGTTAGAAACTTCTTTACCAACTTTGGTTCTTCAATGGTCGCTCCCAAAGAAGCTGATTGCGATGCAAGCCCTGAAATCTTGCCTGCAAAGTCATCCACCGAATCTGTTTCACTCATCTTCAAACGTTCTAGTTCTGCTAACAAGGTTTGAAGTCTGGCCTCCTTAACACGCTCCGCTCCTTGGTGACGTGATCGGATGGCTCCCCAAAGAGATTTGGCTGAATCTTGCTCTCCTATTTGCAAGATAAGTGACTCTGGAACAGACTGAAACAGAAATGCAGTCGCAATATCGTTCTTCTTTTCATCTGTGGATCAAGGTTCAATAACATCCCATACCTCGCTGACTCGAAGTATGATCTTCATCCTCATCGACCAAACTGTGTAGTTGGTCGGTGTGAGTAACGGACATTGGATCGATGGTGCTCCAAGATCCTTTGTTCGTAATGGTGGATTTGCTTCAGCCGCCATGCTTTTTCGTAACTCTTCTCCACCAGTTTTAGTTCAGAAGCACAACCTTGCTCTGATACCAAATATTAGATTAAAGACTTGAAATAAAAGAACACCTTTCTAATTGATTTAGAAAACTTCTTAAAAACTAAATCTCTCAAGTCACATAGAACACCTCTCTATTGACCCTTACATATATATAGTGAATTAGACAACTCCTAATTCTAATAGGATTGTAACACAAAGCCTTATCTAAATAAGCTTCTCCTTATCTAAATCTTGTTTGTGTATCCTTGACCATTATCTCCTTAAGCCCCCTTAAGAGATAACTTCTATCACAAGTTGGAATTATCCAACATCTATTACCTAAACCTAGACGCGGTCAGCGTTGGGGACACCCGCATTGAGACATTGGGGACACCGTTTCATGCCTTGCTAGGAAACATAGTGATAGACTCTGGAACCACTTACACATATTTGCCTGAGAGCTACTGTAACCTAGTAAGAGAGGCAGTAGAAAAAATTGTGACAGCGGATTGAGTAGTTGACACTAGTCGCAACGACATGTTGTGCTACATCTCGGGCACCATAGAGATTTTTCCGGTGATCACAATGCATTTTTCTGGCGGTGCGGATCTTGTCTTGGATAAGTACAATATGTATGTTGAATTGGAGGGAGGAGGACTGTTTTGTTTGGCTATTCTATGTGGTAATGCGACACAAGAAGCTATCTTTGGGAACAGGGCACAGAATAATTTTTTGGTGAGTTATGATTCTTCTTCACTGCTGGTTTCTTTTAAGCCTACTGATTGTTCTGCATTGTGGAGTTGAAGAGACAAACCAAAAGAGAGACAAACCAAAAGAGTCTTTTTCGAACTTAATTTTTACTATTATATATTTTCACACCTTCGGCTTGTAATTTTTATTTGTCCTTTCAATAAGAGCATAGAACATGGATATGTTTCATTGAATAATATGCAAAGTTACTTACGCGCTTCAGTTACATATTATTCTAGGCATGGATGGGGTGGCTTAAAGATTCTAATGTTCTATTGGCAAATATTAGCACCTTTTAAAAGATAATGTACATTACATTTTGTAGCTTTTAATTAGCATTAGAAGAACACAAATAGATCTATAAAACGTAAAATCTCGTATCCGAAACCTGTTTAAAGCCAGCCACAATAATTAACACCACCGACCAAGCCGTTTGAGCCCTCCCATATATGGTCAAATATTCACTTTTCTAGGAAATGTGAAGTTTAGTGTGCAAGAGATTCAAACTTGTCTAGTTAGCCTTCTTTATTTTTCTTATGTTTCTAATCTTTTCAAGTTTTAGAAAATTATTAGTGATTTATTTTATTGACTTTTACAATCGTATATACTATATACAATCACTAGATAAGGATCCGCCGATGTGCGGTTTAAAGTTTTATAAATAAAATAAAATAAAATAAAAATATATTAAAATTTATTGTACATTATTTATAAAAGTTTTTTTTGCTATAATACACTGATTTGTATCCATATACAAATTATTTATGTATGTTACCAATAAAAGTGTATTTTTTATACCTAAGTATATTGTAGGTTACAAATATATTATTTATCACCACCTAGAAAATGTTTATATGAACAAATTAAGCCAACTATTATATGTCTCTTTACTTTTATTTTTGCATAGTTTCTTTAATCACTAAAATTGTTGGCTCAAAAAACATGTTGAATAAAAATAAATTACATCACAATAGTGTACGACTAACCATAGAAGAAACCTTCGCTCCGCCTTCCTCCCTTGGGGAGATCACCTTGCATCCAACCTCCCTCACCTTCCTCCTTTGGGGAGATAACCTTCCGTCCAACCTCCTCCACCATAGAGAGAATCTTGGCTCTGCCCTCCTCCTGCGTGGAGAGAATATGTTCACGTCTGACTTGCTCCAGCAACCAATGAAACTAAAGACCTTTTTCCAACGTCACAAAATCTTTTGATAGTAACTAATGTTAAATTTCTCAATGTAATTATGTAAGGTTCTTTGACACATCATGATGTAGCCTCTGTCTTCAAGTTCCTATGGATCTATCAACAACGATTTATGTTTTTCCAATCTATCTATGTTTTTTGTAGGCTTGTGTTTGATTAGCCTATTTTATCCAGCCATTAGGTTGATAAATTTCTCCTCTTTATCTCATTTTGAGATTGAACGAATGGTAACAATTATGTTTACACAAAAAAAAAAGGTCTATGACCAACCAATCAAGGTTGAGAAATTAGAAGAATATTAATTTGACATAATTAATAAAATAATAGAAAATTATAAGCACGGTAATATATGAATCTCAAATAATTCAAAGATGAAAATATAAATTAAATAAAATAATTTAAAACTACTACAATAAATTTTAAAATACAATATTAGAAAAAGAAGATAGATATATTAATCTTTCATTCTTTTTGGGTCAACATATTAATCTTACCTATTCCAAACTGAAAAAGTCGAAAGTAGAAGTATATTTTGGTTTGAAAAATAAGGAAAATTTGTCTTCTCATTAAAAAAGTTTGACTAATAGAACAAAGTTGAAAGCAATATTTTAGGATAAATTATTTTGTTAAATGAATAATATAAGACAATCTATGTTTATATAGAAGTGAGTATTTACATTTTTTAGAATTAATATTTTTTGTGTATTTTTCTTAATCCATTTTCTATTTTATGAGAAAATTTATTCCAATGAGCTCATTGTTTTTTTAAAAAATTTTGCTTCTCACTTTCTTGTAAGACATACTATCGTTCGATGATAAGAACGCTTTATGTTTAGTTGATCTAGTGTTATATAATCTCTGTTGTTATCGTGCATTTGTGTATTCATATTTTTTTATGCTACTTGTCCTGTAAATTAATAGAAATAATAATAACACCGTGAGAAATTTGTTACTCCCAAAAACCTTAGTTATTATGCATAAGAAACTTTGTTAACACTTCAAAGTCAAAGATCGCGTAGTATGCATTATGAAATTGAGAGACGAAACAAAATTCAAAGAAACGATGACGAAAACACGTTGTAATATCTAGGAATCTTTTTATATAGTTGCTTCGATTAGACAACAAACAAATTACCTTCCAGACTTGTTCAACAACAATGATGTGTCTAACAAAAGGATAATAAAAAACAAAGAAGAAAATTTTACCAAAAAAAAACAAAGCTTGTCGAAATTATTTTGTTTGGTGAAAAATATGTCATTATCTTTTTGCTTATATAGAGGGGTGTATTTACAATCATTTTTCTTTTAGGATTAACAAAGTTTTTTTTTAATATAATAAGATTACAATTATCTTATGCATCGTTTTACCAAGCTTGAAAACTGTGATTTCTGATCGTTAAAATTGATACGTGTCACGATCTAATGAGTGACTAACTTTGATATGTGATTTCTGATCGTTAAAATTGACACGTGTCACGATCTGATGAATTACTAACTTGGATATTTAATCGTTAAAACTGACACATGTCACGATCTAGTGAGTTTTTAACTTTGATCTCTGATCGTTAAAACTAACATGTGTTACGATCTGGTGAGTTACTAAATTTGAGAACCAAGCTTTATATAATAAGATACAATTGAGAAATTAACAAGTAAAACAACTATTTAAGTTTGAAAACAATTTCTAATCTTTATAAATTTATCTAGTTTTTTTTTTTGATAACATCCAAAGTTTTCTTAGGCCCAAAAACTAATCTCTTGGAACCGGGAGAAACTATGTTAAATTTCGAACCCCCTAGCCAATGCTACTCGAACCTAGATGACGGGACTTTTCTCCCTTTTTAAATTTATATAGTTTTTAAATATCATTTTTATTTTTGGATATTTAAAATTTTAGTTAAATATCTTATAACAGTATGACTATATGTGTCTATTATCTCTGTTCCGGCATATTGATTGTTGACATGAACATCCTAAATTAATTCTCGATTGACCATATTCGGACTTGCAACATTATTTTTGAACAACGTAAGATAATTATTTGTTAGCCAAACCAGATGAGAGTCAGGAGTGGAAAAGGGGATAACAGTTTTGAATGCCGGAACACCTATGAAGATGATGGCTATTCAGCATTAATTTACCGTAACTCACATCTAATTCCCTTAATACAGTTATAACATATATTGAATAGACACATGCATCATAGTTAGCATAGTACAATTATTCTAGTGGTTTATGGCCGGGCAATCAAGTTCACCACTCCAAACAGCAATTCATACAAATCATAACCGGCTTTGGTTACTTGTTCCTTCTTGGTTATCAAGATTTTAGAATCCCCATGCTCGTCTATATTATTGACCTGTAAGTTTACTAATGCCAACAATTTTTCATCGACTAAGACTTTGAAATTCCTTAGCTCTATCAAGAAGAGGACTTCTGATTAAGCGGCATCACATCACTGTTAAACGTGGTAGCTAGTTTTTGCCATTTTGGTTTAAATTTCTTAGAGATAGTGTAGACATAACAACAAATTTTCAAGAAAATGATCACTAAAATATATGACGATTTTCACATAAAAAGAGTCTACTTTCTAAATATAAAGTAAACAACATACAATATAGGGCACCACCGGCCCTTAGTTTACTCTGATTATTAGATCAAAAACTTATACTCTCCAAGCATCTTCTATAAGTTTACAGTAAGCTCGGTGAGCGTATAGGTTTTGGCTCCCTGTAAGAAAGTAGTCTACGACACCAAAAGATGGAGGCATTACTGGCAACACGAAAGCCAGTCTCTCTGTAGGCACATGGGGTGGGCAAGTCTCACCTGTCAAGACCTTCAAAACAGTTTTCATGGATGGTTCGGATTCGGGTAGCAACAAGCGAGTCCTAAGAGCAAAACGCTTTTCATCTCTTCTTCATCAAACAAACTTTCCATTCTCGGGTCGGCAACATCCATGATGGTTCCATTTCTGTATAGCTCCCATAGCCAATTCACAATACTATTCTCTTAATTGCTCTGGTCTTCCTTTATCAAGAGATAACTTGGTTTCTTCCCTGAGACTACTTCGAGCATTAGAACACCAAACACATACACATCTGTTTCAATCGTGGCTTCCCCGTTGAGAAAAGTCTCAAGAGCCATGTATCCTGGTGTTACAACAATCTCCTTAGTCGAATGGTGTGTCATTTTGCTTTGCTGAACCATCCTCGCAAGCCCGAAATCACCGAGCTTAGTGTTGAAATCCGAGTCCAGCATTACGTTGCTTGCTTTTATGTCTCTGTGAAATATCATCTTCTCACATCCATTGTGAAGATACTCCAAAGCTTGAGATAGCCCTCTTATAATGTTTTTCCTCGTAATAAAATTCAGTCGACGCGTTAAATTGATCGCTAATGAATATAACAATTTAAGATTCTAGTAGCTGGTCACTATAGGCAGTAGTCAGGGTTGGTTACTAGATTATTTGATCGCAGTGTACAGTACCGTTAAAGTGGATAATAATTTTCGTCTTATTTTTCGTAACTCTACTACTGAATTTGGGTCGACCTATCATATCATATCTACTATCGTCCAAATGTATTGGTGTGACGTTTACTTATTTAACAATATACATTTACTTTATTATGCCTTTAATCATTTCTACCATGATCCAGATTAATATTAAAAACATTGTGGGAGCTAGAAATAGAAAGATAAACAACCACAAAATTATATTTAGAAAATTTGGAGTGAGAAAGACAAAGTAAGAAGAGTGTGGTTTAGTCAGAGAAACAATATTTAGAAAATTTTTGAGTGAGAAAGACAAAATATGAAGAGTGTGGTTGGTCAGAGAATTTTTTTTTTTTTTTTTCTTATATCAAGATAAACTGTCTCATCATTTCTGTTGATAGGGGTAAATATGTGACTGAATTGCTATATTTGTAGATCAAACTAATTTGAGATCGATAAAATCGTAAATATCACTTTCAAAATTCGTTAGCCATCAAAAATACTTGAAAACAAATACTTTTGAGAAACACATTAAAAGCTTAAAGTTTGAGAAAGGTGGGAAATAATCTTATCTATAAATAGTAAACTGAGCCAAATTAGTAATTAATACAAACACATTAAAAGCTTAAAGTTTGAGAAAGCTGGGAAATAATAAGTACAACTACAATGAAATGGACAATGGTCCTCACATACTCAGCGTTGCGTTTAAATTCAATTTGAATGGACCACACACAAACACATATATTCATCCCCTCGAGCCAATATTACCATCTCATTTTGTCAGATCCATCCATATACGCAAAGATTCTAATGCTTTGTTGTTTTGTTTTGCATTTATATATAAAACTGATGAAACATCACAATAGCTATTTAGATAAATACGAAGATCATCAGAACACAAAAAGATTCACACATTAAATTCTTCTGATTAAAACATATTATATGGTTCGTTTAATTAGTGACACATATCGGTAAGAATATTTTAACAAAAGATCGATTAAATAATGATATCCGCTTGTGATTAGTATTAGCAATATAGCGGTAGAAATGTATTTTTTTTTACAGCTTATGTCCTCAATTAGAAAGTTGGAGTGACGACATATATTATTATTTTGATGTACTAATTTTGATAAAATTACAATTTCGTTTGCCAATACTGGAAGATATATGCAAAATACACGTGATTGGCGGACATATCAAAGATATCATCATGATATGAAAAAATAGTTGCCAACTTGCCATTGTGCATTACAAGAATGAGATAGAATGATTTCACTTCCACTTATGGAGCGCGATCATCCAATTCATTGCTCAAAACAATTAGATTTTATAGTGGAAGCTATGATTCATTTCTTTGAAAAACTAAATATATATGGATGGGGGAGTGATTAAACACACGCTCCACAACATACAAGACATTAACTAACTAAACTCACCTATATCTACATGTACTACGAGACATAACCAAAAGAAAAGAAGGCGGCATTACTTAGGTATTGTTAATTTGATTTGGAAGCTACATTTGGGATGATTGGTGCTCACAAACAACACATGAGACTCATTATACTATGTATTTTGGTTTTGTTCACAATCTGATTGGTCTGTCATAATATATATATTACCCTATAAGATTTTTAAAAACAAAAAAATGAGAGTACTTTTTGCTTCATTGTTCATCAGTAGTATTGCAGTTACAAGAACACCTAAACATGTACATAGAGGGGACACAAATAGGTGGGACTGAGTACGTATGCCTAGTCTACAATGTGTAAGGTCCACCCAACAAGTTCCTAATTGATTCTCATTTTGAATGTAATAGCCAACAATAAACCAACAACACAAAGAGAACTGACAGTTTGTCCTGAAAACCTTTCTTTGCTGCTAGACATCAATAGTTCCATCTAGACCCTTTCATTATCTCATCAACTTCCATGATATCCAATTTTTTTTATTTTTTCCAAAAGAAAGAAAAGGATATTATTGTGTTGTGAAAGTGCAAGCTGAAATTTTGCCAACAAGAGAAAATTGTATAGGGATATGTCATAGTTACCTTAGTTAGTCCTTTTGATGATATTGTGACTCTTGTTCATCTATTGAAAGAGAAGCTTTTTGATCCATTCATGTATTGGGTTGAAAACGACTGCCAAAAACTTGAGATCCTAAATCAAATCCGACGGTATCACATGAAGAAAAAAAGATACTAACAACAGATCATGATCAGATCTTTATGTATTAAGAAACTATAACTAAACAGGGAAAATAGGTTAACATACACAGGTGACAAAAATGAAACTATAAAAACGGATTTCAAGCAGAAGCAAACTAACCTGAACAAGATCTTGGATGGAATACAGAAAGGGCAAAAATAATAGTCCTTGATTGCCGATGCAGCATCATCAAGATTCTCATTTTTCACAGAGACAAATTTGGGGAGAGTGAATCACCACCGTCCATCAACAGAGATGTGAATCTTGATGATGCCACAGCAGCAAACAACGACCGCGCGCGGCTTCGGAAATAGTCTTTCATCTTCATGTCGCAATCGTTTGTCTCTCAAATCAAACTCAAACTCATAACTCCAACTCACTACCTACATATATATCCTCTAAATATATTTAAATACTTATCCTTCATAATTTATAGAAACTCGTACCTTCATATATATATATATATAATATAATATAAAATTTATCTATGTATACATTATACTTATACATATGTGGGAGGGGTAACATGGCGGAATAGTCGAGATGACAAGTTGTGATTGGTACAGTTCTACGTATTCTCTTCTACTTAGTTGGAACCTAACCATATCCAAACCTGAAAAAGAAGTGAAACCCTAACAGATAGAGATAAGAGAGGGGAAGAAGAAAATACTGAACACTCTCTGAACTTGGTAATATATATATACTGCTAAAATAGTAAAATGAGACAAAACCACAAATTTCTATTATTGATTTGCAAAAATGAAAGGTATGACGTATATAAAAACATGTTACCAGATCGTAGAAGCTACAAAATAACCAGAAAAAACCTGATGAGATCTAGAACAGGAGAGAGAGAGAGAGAGAGAGAGAGAGAGAGAGAGAGAGAGAGAGAGATGTGTATGTGTGTGTGAATAATATATAGGCACAGTAGTCTAGAGATGTGAGTGTGAATATATGCTGATTTTTGTGATTAAAATTTTTAATGTATGCATAAATATTTTCTGATAAAGAGTTTGATTGGCAGAAGCTGAGTTTATGTATATTGGTAAAGAGAGTTGGGCCAAATGGAGTTAGACGCTGCCATCTTGGAGTCCACCTCGTGAAGGAATATCTCACTTTCCCACTTCACATGTCTTGCTACTTCTTATTATTTGCCCAACTATTATTGGATCTATGCATTTTATTTATTTAAAAAAAAAAACTATTATTGTATCTAGCTAAAGTATTTAATTCTTCAGCTAAACAGTTACGGAAGCAATAATCTAATACTAATAGTGAACTAAGTTTTAACAGTTGAGTCATCAACAGTGTAGTGAAGTATTTAGGGGATTAGTGTGGCCTAAGGCACTTACCTTTTTTCTATAAGGGTAGGCACGGCTCTGCCCGGGATAGTTGGCTTTCCTCGTCTGAACATCAGGTCTTTTCCTGTTTAAATCCTAACGGCATACTTACACCATTAGCTAAAAGACTAAAACCCAAATCGGCTCACTCGTCAAATTGTTTGGATTTATTTAGAGGAACAGATTTGACCCAAATACTAGATAATAGTATAACGGATGATAAATAATGGCTTGAGAACTTAATTTATTAATTTATTTCTTGATAAGTCAGCAATTTTCAAGTTTCAAGAATAGACATGCAGAATCTTTCTATACATATATTAAGAAGTATCTTGATTATAAATATATCGAATAATATGTCGCCATAATCAAAAGAAATAATTTCATTTTCTTTTCCAAAACGCCAATTGATATATTATTTCTACTTAGAAATTATCAAAAAGGTCCATTTTTACAAAAATTTATTGGTTTATTACGCCCTCTCTCAATAAAGTCTCTTTTTTATTCATATACTAGGTTTTGAACTCACGCTACGTATAAATTTATTTGATATATTTTGATAAAAATTATATACGATTGATGACGGTATAAAATATTATCTTAAAAAATAGTTAAATTAGTATTATCATTTTTATTGTCAAAATTTGTGATAATTTTTCATTGTTATATTTACAATCTGGTTCTTCGTTATACTATTTTTCTTCTTCTTCTTCGTTAACTTCTTCACATTCTTCTACTGAAAAACCTTTTTTCTAGACTACTACACAACTTGTTAACCCATCAAACTCCAAGAAAAAATTATTTATTTTCTCGTAAAATTTGTGAAATTCATGAAGAACAACATAGTCAACATATGCATCTAATTATTGATAATTTTATCCATATACTTATTTGATTTTAGATCCACACGTTTAGAATCTTCTCCAACCAAAATCCTTACTTAGTTTATAATATTTTAAAAACATAATAAAATATACTATATTATTTATTTAATATGAATCATAAGATATATAGAAATATGAGTACACTATAAGAACATATTAATTATAAATAAATAATTAATTATAAATAAATAATATCAATTATGTTATATCATCAAATAATATCAACTGTATCATATTCTCATATAACCGTAACCGTTTGAACCGGAACCGTATTAAACGTAACTGTTTAACCGTTTATTAAACGGTTGGTTTATTAGATATATTTTGATGAAAATTATATATGATTGATGACGGTAATAAAATATTATCTTATAGAAATAAATAAATTAGTATTGTCATTTTCATTGTCAAAATTTTTGGTAATTTTCATTGTTACTTTTACCGTCTGGTTCTTCGTTATATTCTTTTTCTTCTTCTTTTCACATTTTTCCACTGAAAAACCTTTTTTTAGATTACCACACAACTTGTTAACCCATCAAACTCCAAAAACAAAATTATTTATTTTCTCATAAATTTGTGAAATTCATGAAGAGCAGCATAGTCAACACATGCATCCAATTATTGATAATTTTATCCATATACTTATTTGGTTTTAGATCCACACGTTTAGAATCTTCTCCGACCAAAATCATTGGTTTATAATATTTTAAAAACATAATAAAATATACTAATAATAATTTATTTAATATGAATCATATGATATATAGAAATATGAGTACACTGTAAAAACATAATAATTATAAATAAATAATATTAATTATGTTATATCATCAAATAATATCAACTGTATCATATTCTCAAATAACTTAACCGTATATAACCGTAACCGCTTGAACCGGAACCGTATTTAAACGTAACCGTTTAACTATTTATTAAACGATTATAGTTAAGATTAAACAAAATTTCTAACCTTAACCGATGGTTAATAAACCATAACCGTGACAACCGTAACACTGGTCTTGCCTATGTATAGCTAATAAAACATATGTGTTTGTCGTCCATCTTTTTTTTTTTTTTTTGTACTACTTGACTCAAACATCAAATCAAGGTCTTGTGATGTCAATCGTTCTTCCTTAGACCTAAAAATAAAAAAAATTAATGAAAGAATATCAACTCATCTAAAATCATACAAAAAAAATGTTTTATAGCTCATAAGAAATAGAAAGTACAAACGTAGATAAATAAGATAATTTATGTTTTGCATCAATATTTCTAGTATTTTAAACTTTAAAAGGTTTCGAAATATAAAATTTGAACCTTTTAAAAATTATAATATTTAAACACTTTTTAAAAGCTAAGAACTTTTAAAAGTTTCAATATTTATAATAATTAAACTTTTAAAATTTTTAAAAATTAAAATATTTTTTTGAAACTTTTTAAAGTTTTAATTTGATCAAATAAAAAACTGGATCAAACCGAATAATGTTTAAACTTGGACGCTTGATAAATCAAACTTTCCTGCTCATTCGTTGTTGGAAGCATATTAATCTTGTTTATACTGGTTCTGAACCATTGTCTAAAACTTTTCTAGCCGATGTGGGATATTGTGCATAGTTCTTTTATTTTCACAAATTTAAAATTTCCATTTTCTAAAAAATTCTGGAAATTTTAAAAAATGTTAATGAATGACATGTCAAATCCTGATAAATTGTTTTAAAATAATTCTTAATATATAAAATTCTAGAAATTTTTAAAAATGTTAATGAGTGACATGTCAAATCCCGATAGGTTATTTAAAATCCTATGTGGACAGTCTTAGAAGCTTATAGCTTCTACTTTTTATTAGTATAGATTGAGGAGGATGATAAAAACTACATCTTCTGTTTCATATTCGAAGTGTTGTGACTTAGATTCGATTACTGAAATAGCATAAATGTAATAAAGATTTTTGGTGTATGAAAAGGTTTGTAATCAGTGGCGGACTCAGAAAAAAAATTTATCTAGGTCAAAAAAATAATTAAAAGCTAGTTAAATATAAAAAAGAAATAATTGGTGTAGTACGGAAGAGTCGAACCGAGGTCAACCTATTAAAAGAAGACCAACTATGCTACTGAAAATTTACAACTTTATATGCAAAACAATGCTATTTCAACATTTTACCCAGTCAGTTGACCCTCCTAAGCTCTACGTCGGTCCGCCATTGTTTGCAATCATGCTCAAGTCAATGCATGTGAGTGACTCGTGTGGACGTTACGGTCAGTGATTGTTACAAGTCGCTGAGGGTAGTTTTGTCTTTGTATATAGACTGCTCGAGGGTTTTTATATTTTGTAAGCGATATCAAAAAGTTTGGTAGATCTTATGAGGTCGAGAGCTTTGTAAACCGATTTGTTAACCGTTGTTCTACTGGATTACCGGAGAAGTTTACTCTAGCGAGACGTAACATTTCCCGACTTGGAAGCGTGAATTCATTAAATCGTGTGTCGTTTCTTTGCTTTCTTTGTTCTAATCCTTTTGTTTCGCATTCGATTTGAGTTTGTGATTGATCAATTAGGTCAAGATTAATTACAATTGATATCAGAGCTACGGTTTTGTCGAAGTGTGGTTGAATCGAAGATGTATGGGGTTTCGATTGCGGTGTTTGATGGTTCGGGTGATTTCTCTCTGTGGAAGACGAGGATTCGAGCTCATCTGAGTGTGATTGGGTTAAAGGATTTGTTCGTAGAGAAGGTTCCGTCTCCACCTCTCACAGAAGAAGAGAAACCAGATTCAAAAAAAAGAAACAGAAGCGTGAAGCAGATGAAGCAGTTAGATTAGAGCGATGCGATAAGGCAAAGAACGTGATCTTCTTAAATGTCGAGGATAAGGTGTTAAGGAACATTGACTTGTGTGAAACAGCAGCAGAAGCGTGGTCAACGCTAGATAAGATGTTCATGAATACTTCTCTTCCGCATCGTGTGTATTCACAGTTGAACTTATATACATTCAAGATGCAAGAAAATAAGAGAATCGATGATAACATTGATGACTTCTGAAAGATTGTTGCGGATCTGAATCACTTGCAGATTGAAGTTTCTGATGAGGTACATGCTATCATCCTACTGAGTTTTTTTGTTTGCTAGGTTTGATACTCTAGTTGAAACATTGACGTATAGTAATGGTAGAGAGAATTTAAGATTAGATGATGTGATGGTAGCGACACGAGATAAGGAAAGGGAGGTAGCTCAGAATAATAAGTCAGTTGCAGAGGGCCATTTTGCGAGAGGTAGATCTAAGGAAAAGTATAATGGTCATACTACTAAAAGTAAGGGAAGGTCTCGATCTAAGTCAAAGGATGGTAAGCAAGTGTGTTGGATTTGCGGTAAAGAAGGTCATTTCAAGAAACAATGTTACAAATAGCTAGAAAAGAATAAAGGTAAAACACATGGACCTGATAAGGGAGAGGGTAGTATGGCAAAATCAACTGAAGAGATTGATTATGCTATGGTATTAATGGCGGTGGATGAAAGTTTAGTTGCATCTGGTAGTAAAGCTGACGAGTGGGTATCAGATACAGGGTGTTCATTTTATATGACTCCCAGGAGGAATTGGTTTTATGATTTCAATGATGTGCATTCTAGATATGTGAAGATGAGAATTGATACTTTTTCATAGGTGAAGGGGATAGGTAGTGTCAAAATCAAGGATCCAGATGGTACTTTTGCTGTCTTAACAGATGTAAGGTATATGCCATTAATGTCCACGAACCTGATATCTTTAGAAAGGCTTGAAGATAAAGGGAATTGGTTTAAATTTGAGGATGGTGTACTTAAGGTGCTCAAAGGATGTTCGACAATTCTTAAAGGATAGAAGAAAGATACACTTTACATTCTACAAGGAGAGACATCAATTGCAGAATCTCATGCTTCAGAACTGTCAAAGGATGAGACAGACTTGTGGCATAGCCGCCTTGGTCACATGAGTCGGAGAGGTCTTGAGAAGCTTGTGAAGAAATTTTGTCTGCAGAGGGATCCAAGATTTGAAATTTTGTGAGGATTGTGTTTTGGAAAGAATCACAGGGTGAGTTTTTCACCAGCTCAACATGTTACAAAGGAGAACTTGGGGTATGTCTATTCAGACTTATGGGGCTCTCCTCATAATCTGTTGTCATTAGGTAATTGTCAATACTTTATTTCGTGTATTGACGATTTCTCGAGGAAGACATGTATTTATCTTCTTAAAAGAAAAGATGAAGCTTTTGAGAGGTTTGTAGATTGGAAGAAGATGGTGGAGACACAATCTGAGAAGAAGGTAAATGAGCTCAGAACTGATAATGGTTTGGAGTACTATAATCAGTATTTCCATAAGTTCTGTAGGGATGAGGGTAATGTAAGACACAGGATGTGTGCTTATACTCATCAACAAAATGGAGTAATTGAGAGGATAAACCGGACTATTATGGATAAGGTGAGAAGTATGCTTAGCGAGAGTGGAATGGAGAAGAAATTTTGGGTAGAAGCAGCCTCCACTGCAGTTTATCTGAGTAATAGGTCTCCCTCCACGGTAATAGAGTGTGATCTTCCTGAGGAGAGGTGGACATCGAGGTTACCTGATTTGAGCTTACTCAGGAAGTTCAGTTGCTTAGTATATGTTCATGAAGATCAAGGCAAGTTAAATCCGAGGGCGAAGAAAAGTTACTTTACAAGTTATCCTGAAGGAGTCAAGAGTTATAAGGTTTGGGTTCCAGAAGAAGGAAGATGTGTCATAAGCTAGAATGTCATTTTCAGAGAATAAGTTATGTATAAAGATGCTAAGGATGGTTTGCAGTTTGATGTTCTCGAGTTGGACCTGCAGAATCTGGATTTAGATTCAAGTTCTTTTGATCAAGGTGGAGCTACTCAGGAACCTAGTGTTCCTACAGATGATAGAATAATCAATGGTAAACAGTCACAAAAATCAAAAATGAAGCATCGGTAGAAGAAGAGAATATAGAGTCTGAGGAATAGGACTTAAGTGACTATCAATTAGTTAGAGATAGAGGTAAAAGGGCTATCAAGGCTAATCAGAGGTATAAATAATCTAATATGGTAGGTTATGCTTACTACACTGAAGATGGAGGAAAGTCAGAACCACGATCTTTTTTTTTTTTTTTTGTCAACCATTGGGCCACAACAGGCCGACCCATTAGCCAAATTCCTACATTCGTAGGAACCGGGACTCGATCCCGGGTGTGATGGTGCCTTCTACAAATGGACTTACCTCCTGCCACTGCACTAAGGTCACTTCACAGAATGGAATGAAGCAATGAAAGAAGAAATGATTTCTATGAAGAAGAATCATACTTGGGATCTTGGAGAGAAACCAGAGGACGCTAAGGTGATTGGTTGTAGATGGGTCTTTACTCAAAAACCAGGTATCCCTGTGGTCGAAGCTCCAAGATTTAAAGCTTGACTTGTTGCAAAGGTTATACTCAGAAGGAAGGGGTAGATTACTCTGAAATTTTTGCACCGATGGTTAAGCATGTATCAATCATGTATTTACTATCAATGGTGGTACAGATTGATATGGAGCTTCAACAGATGGATGTGAAGACAACTTTTCTACATGGTTTTCTGGATGAAGATATAGTGATGGCTCAATCATAAGGAATTGAGAGCTAGAAAGATCGTAACCAGGTATGTTTTCTTAGAAGATCTATGTACGGTCTTAAACAATCTCCTAGGCAGTGGAACTTAAGATTTGATGAGTTTATTAAAGGAATAGACTATAGTAGAAGTGCCTATGATAGTTGTGTGTACTAGAGGAAGCTGGAGAATGGCTCGTATATGTATTTGTTGTTATACGTAGATGACATGTTAATTGCATCCGTGAGTAAACCTCATGTTCAGGAATTAAACAAATTTCTAAGTCAAGAGTTTGAAATGAAAGACTTAGGAGACGCTAAGAAGATTTTGGGTGTGAAAATCATACGAGACGTGTTACAGGGACATTAGTTTTGTCTCAGGAGGGTTATGAAGAAAGTTTTGAAGACTTTCCACATAGATCAAGCTAAAGCAGTGGTTACTCCTATGAGAGCTCATTTCAAGTTAAAAGCAGCCTTTGATGAAGAATATGAAGAACACTTCAGTAAGATGAAGGCGGTTCCATACACTAATACTACAGGCAGTATCATGTATGCGATGATGAGCACTCAGCCAGATCTTGGTTATCCAGTTGGAGTTATAAGCAGATACATGGGTAAGCCACTAAAAAGTCATTGGGAGGCGGCCAAGTGGGAAACAAGGGGATTTTGTACTATGAGGCTATTGTAATTCGGACTACGCCGGTGATGGTGATTCCAGGAGGTCTACTACAGGCTATGTTTTCACAGTAGGAGGACACAAAGTTATAAATCATGGTTACAGAGAGTGGTATCTCTCTCATCTACAGAGGTCGAGTATATGGCTCTGACAAAGGCAGTGAAAGAAGTCATTTGGCTTAAAGGATTAGAAGCCGAGCTTGGTTTCTCTTAGAGTTTTGTGGAGGTACATTCTGATCCTCAATGTGCGATTGCACTGGCAAAGAATTCAGTTCATTATGAGAGAACCAAACATATTGATATCAGCTTTCACTTTATCAGAGGTATCATTGGTGAAGGTAGTTAAGTTTGCGAGTTAATGCAATCGAGCTGATATCTTTACAAAGATACTACCGGTGGATAAACTTGATGGAGCATTAGATATGCTCCGAGTAACAAACTGCTAAGCTGTGAAGCTTGATACTTGATCGGTTAAGCTCAAGGGCTGAGTGGTGAACTTAGGATTGGAGTGGTTAAAGTCATAAGTTGGAGCGGTGAAGCTCAAGTATCAGAGGAGGGTAATCCCAGAACTAGACAAGTATGAAGCTAAGTAAGAGAATAAGAGTCAAGGTGGAGAACTGAAGTGTTGTGACTCAGGATTCGATTATTGAAATAGCATGAGGGTGATAAAGACTCTCGGTGTATGAGAGGATTTGCAAGCAAGCTCAAGTCATTGCATGTGAGTGTGGACGTTAAGGTTGGTGGTTGTTAAAAGTTGCTAAGGGTAGTTTCGTCTTTGTATATAGACTGCTCGAGGTTTCTTATCTTTTGTAAACGAGATCAAAAAGTTTGTTAGATCTTGTTGAGAGAGGTTAGAGAAGGATCAAGAGAGACTGATGTCGAGAGCTTTGTAAACCAATTTGTCCACCATTGTTCTAGTGGATTACCAGAGAAGTTTACTCTGCCAAGAAGTAACATTTCCGATTTTGAAGCGTGAACTCGTTAAATCGTGTGTCGTTCTTTGCTTTCTTTGATTCTTAAGTTCTTTGTTCTAATCCTCTGGTTCAATTAGATCAAGATTAATTACAATATTAAGGGATTCTTTACCCAAAAAATAAGTTCCCTTTTTGTAATATTTTTGCTTTTAATGCAAAATTAACTTTAGTTTTACTTTTATTTTTGTGATTATTTGTATCTTACGAATTCATTTATCATAGGCTAAATTAGTATTAAAGATAAAATAAATGATATCTTATTTTATTTTTAAATATGAAACGACCGACCTTTTAAAAAAAAAATAATTAATAATAAATATAATATAATAAATAAACTACAGCTAGTGGTCCCATACCCACTAGCCACCTAACCACAATCACAACCAACAGCGGAATAACAATACCAATAACCAATAAGTAGTATCCAATAATTATAATAACCAATAGAATAATATCCAGTATGAATTCCAATCATAAATTAATAATCCAACCAACATAAACCAGTGAACCAGCAATTCTAAGCAACATTCTAGGACTCAACTCTAGCAACCTAACAGAAGCTAGACAACCAAGGGAACCACTAGAACATCCTCCTCTTCATTGCCTTGATTCCACGATTACACTTTGCTTTTACCTGCACCACAAACACATATTGCAATGCATGAGTATTTTATAAACACTTAGTAAGGCAATCCTCCCATCTACTGGGCTATACACACAAGCAATAGAGTATCAATAACCAACACACAACAATCAACAAACGACAAATAACAAACCGGGACTCAGCATCGACCGACGCCAACATGCATCGACCGATGCCCAATGGGGAAACATCAATCGACACAGAAGCTGCATCGACCGATGCAAGTGTAACTTGCATCGACCGATACCCAATCCGCATCGACCGACGCATGCTCGACGTAACGCGAAAACTCTAGAGTTTTACGCGCCGTCCTCGCACTTGCATCGACCGATGCAAGTTATGCATCGATCGACGCAACATCGAGCACCATGTTTTCCCCGAAGCTTCTCGCTGGATCTTCGTTCCTACAACCACAAAACTCGATCCCAAGCCACAAGAAAGCTTCCTAACGTCCATAGCAACGATCTAACAAGCCTAACATCACACAACAAGCAGATTAAAGAATCCTCTAGCTTAGATAAGCCATGGTCATGAACTTACCTTTGCCACAGAAGAATCTGAACCTCTAACAAGCAAGAACAAGCCTCTAGGAAGCTCCTACAACGATTGCAGCTACAGATCTCACCAAGAAACACCTCAAATCTCCAGAAATCACCAAGAACTCTCAATAACTTTTTCTCTCTTTTTGTTTCTCTCAAAAACGGCTCCCCACGACTAATGAGACAAAACGACTTAAGGGTTTTCCCTTCTCCCTTTTGCCCAAAACGCAGCGTTTGACTTAAGTCAAAATGCAGAGAATTGAGTCAGCATCGACCGATGCTCTAACTGCATCGATTGATGCATACCCTAAACCGGGATTCCGGTTCGCGGGTGTTACAAAATATAACACTAAATGATTTTTTAATATAAATGAGAAAAATAAACATCAATTAAAATGAAACAAATGAATGTTTTTTTTTCTCACCGAATGGTATATCTGAAAACCTAAAATAAGATTATGTATCCAAAAATTTGTGTTATATCTAGTTATCGTTTTATAATTAAAAGTACCAAATAACAAAAATATCCGAGATAACCTAGATATCCAAGTTTTTTAAATTACATTTGTTGAATTAATATATTTTTGTTAAATTAACCAAATCTTGTTAAAATTAAACCTAGTTTTGTTTAAACTGACTTTTTAGTTAATTTTTTCTCCGAAAACTGATCTGAATCCGACACATATCTAAACATAATAGTCATAAAGCCTGAATAGATAATGAACTTTTATCTGAATTATCAGAATCAGATCAGAAATCCGAAACGTTGAATTCTAGTTATTACTATATTTATATTATTATGTCCAACCTTTTTGCTCTTTTGAACAATATTGCTTTTATATAAATGATCAAGGAAGCTGCACCAAATGATATTGAATTTGGGGAAAAATGTCAAAAAAACCCCAAGTTATTTTTATTTGGAAGTTTAATACCCAATGGTTTTGCATTGGAATAAAAATTCCTCGTGTATTTCTTATATGCTTTTTAAATCATTATGTTATATTGATTTGTCGAATCAAACATCCGACTTAACAGACGTTAATTTGATTAACAGAATCTGTTAACCGGGTTAATTAAACCAAACACGTAGGTAATTGGGGTTAAACGAAAGACACTGTTGCCCTTAGTTATTTTCCCCAAATCGATTTGCTCAAACCCTAAAAACTAAATTCCCAAATTTCTTACTCTTTGTCCCCCAAAATGGAGCGAATGTCGAGTCAAAGTTCTGGGTATGATGCAAATTCAGGGAGATGGTCTGGTGGTCCTATCTGCAATTGTGGAAAAGCAACGACCGTTGTAAAATCATAGACAAACGATAATCCAGGAAGAAGATTCTACAGATGTGTTGTTCATGGGTTCTTTGGTTGGGCAGATGAAGGAAAGCCGTATGGATGGCAGAAGATTAGCTTATTAGAAGCTAGAGATGACATTTGCCATCAGAAAGATGAAATAAAAGTGCTTAAAGAATCTCTAAAGGCCATGAATGAGCATGGTGTGAGTGTTGCGACGACGACGATGCATAGTGGGTTAGTCAACAAATACGAGCAAGAGAAGAATCAGCTTGAAAATGAAGTTATGGCAGCTACTGAGAGAGAGAGAAAATGCTCTGACAGTTCATTGTGTTGTCTTGGGGAGGATTCATTGTGGTAATTGCGATGATACTTGGATTGGGAAAGTAGTATGCTATAATGGGTTGTTGTTGTTGTTGTTTGATATTGTTGTTGTTGTTGCTTAGTCTATTGTATGGTTAATCTAAGTTTGATGTTATTTGCACTTCAAAAATTTCTTAAAAATCAGTACCATTGATCCAAAAGAGCCGTTATGTTTGAGAACATTACAAGGATCCCACAAAAAAAAAAGACAAGGATCCTACAAAAATATCATCCTAAAGACATCATCGTACCATCCTAATCATTAAGAACATAGAACACATCAACTTAGTTTTTTTTGGGTTGCCAAACATCAAAGACTTTGTCAGTCCATGGAGACATTAAGAAAACTGGCAGTTTAGGAGCTTCATCTGATACTTTTCCACGACCTTTACCCCGAGCTTTGACACGACCCTTGCCTTCACCATTTTTAGTTCCCGGAGGACGTCCACGAGCACGTCCTCTACCAGCTGCAGGAACACTTGAATGTTGTGGTTGTTCTGTGGATTGATTTGAGAAACAGTTAGAGTGGACTGGCTTTGAGCTTGCTGCCACCTCTTTGGTGCATTGTGTATGCTCCATGGATCATCATTATCCTAAGCAAACGCTAAAATATTACAAACAAAAAGCTGTAATAAACGAAAAAACAAATAAATCAAACTTACCAGTCGCTTACTCAGTCTCCCCCTTTTGCGAGTAGGAGCTGGTTGTACAGCAACATTTTTGCAAGTGCCTTTATTATGACCTGGTTGCTTGCAATTTGTACAAGTCACGGTTTGTCCTTCCCTTGTAGCCTTGGACGGATTGGATGATTCACCTGGTTCCTTGATCCTAGCAAACTTCTTAGGACGCCCACGTTTTTTTCTTTTGTCAGGCACTTCAATAGCCTCTTTATCTGTTCCAATCCATAATCTTTCTCCATTTACAGGTTCTATGTTGTCTTTGTAGTTGGCTTGCCAAACAGTTGTCAGAAACTTTCTATTCACATAGCTACAAAAGAAAAGGATAAACAAGACTTGGTCAGTCACTTATAATGGAACAAAGTATAAAATTTAAAGGATAATTAACCAAACTTACTCTTCTAGATCACGATTGTGCTCGGTTATGACATACATTGCATGGGGACAAAGTATGTCTGTGAGATTCCATTGGTTACACGCACAACTCCTACGAAGAAGATTGACCACAAAGCTGCCACTTCCTTCTAACACTTCATAGACATTCTCAATACTTTTGAGAACTGAACTGAACTTGGCATGTTTGCGATTGGCTTCAACAATTCCCATTATGTGAGGTGGGAACCTAGTTTGACATTTCACAGTCTTATCACGTCTCTTTGATATACGCTTCATGGCTTGTCTCCTAACATCCTCAAGCATATTAATAACTGGCTTCTTCCTTGCGTCTTTGATTGTTCGGTTGAAGCTCTCAGATAGATTATTGCAAACATCCTCACAACTAGAATGCCCACTGAAGAAGGCTCTGCACCACGTATGTGGTTCTATTTTCAGCAAATCATCATGTGCAGCTTCATCATAAGCTTTCAAATCTCTCATATTAAACCGATAATCTCCTTCTACTGGAATATATGCAATAGCCCAGAAATAACCTTCGTGAGAGTAATCTCCATGTGACTTCCTCCAATTGGCATATATGTGTCGAGGACAATGCCTATGCTCTACATTAGGCAGCAAGTCAGCAACAACATTAAGTAACCTCTCTACTTATCGGATATCACCGTCAAACCACTACCTAAATTCAAATCTAAATCCTTCTTTAAATTCTCAACAAACCAGACCCATGAGTCATTGACCTCCACTCTAACTATTGCCCAAGCAATATGAAAGATTCTATTATCTGCATCTCTCCCAACAGCCGCCAAAATCTCACCCTTCAATTCCCATTTCAAGAATGACCCATCAAGTCCAATGATAGGCCGACATCAACTCTTCCATGTTCTGCTTAAAGCATCAAAATAAATGTAAAACTTGTCAAACTTAGGCTTACTAGACACTTGCGGGATGGTCATGCCTACCTTCCTCTACTGGATCTACTCCATCATCATGCCTACCTTCCTCTACTCGATCACCATGGTCATCCTCATCAGCATCAGCCTCTATTTCGTCTTCCTCAACTACAACATCCTCATTTGAAAGAGGAAATGGTGCTGGTACAGTAACCCCATTGTCGATGTATATATCGACTTCACCACCAATAAGTGCTTCACGACACAACTTCCTTATACCATCATCTTTGTCGTTACTAATTGCTCTTGCTGAACTTATATCCTCATGTGGAAGCTTATATCAAACTTCTTCGACTTCACCATCCACTTCATTCTCCTTGCAAAACTCGCCAAAGATTGACCATGTCATCAAATCGGGATCTATTAACATGTCTTTTGAATCCCCTCCTATGTAGACGAATGATTGCTCCTTTATTGAAACATCCCCTCTAAAGTGTATTTTGCACTTCAAACACTCGAAAGCACTACACACGACAATAAAACATTCACGATTAGTACAAACAAATTCCTAAAAACTGAAATCGACTTCAAATCAACCCCTAATCTCCCAATATAATAATGGATTTCACCCACCCAACAAAAAATACAAAAATCTATGAACCCTAAAATTCCTAAAAATTGAAATCGACCCCAAAATTGCGATGGATCGAGAACCCCAAACCCTATTAACTGAAATCGACATACCTCATCTCCGCAATAATCTCAGAATGCACGCTCAATACATTGAACCCAAATCCGCAAAATCAAACGACTTCACTCATCACTCGCGAAGAACACACACGACAAAGAGAAAGAAATTGGGGAAAGTGGTTTTTAGGGTTTGTCGATATCAAATCGATTTCGGGAAATAACTAAGAGCAACAACGTCTTTCGTTTAACTCCAATTACCCACATGTATGGTTTAATTAACCCGGTTAAAAGATTTCGTTAATCAAATTAACGTCTGTTAAGTCGGATGTTTGATTCGACAAATCAATATACCATGATGATTTAAAAAGCATATAAGAAATAAACGAGGAATTTTTATTCCAATACAAAATCATTGAGTATTAAACTTCCAAATAAAAATAATTTGGGTTTTTTTTTGGTATTTTCCCCGTTAAATTTGTGGAGTGATTTCCATTTCTCGAACTTCAGGTCCGCAAAACCGATTCGAGATACTGCCAAAACATGCACACAAAATGATCTTTAAACCAATCGACCATCTATAAGACAAAGATTTTACGAACACAAAATGGTCCAACTTAAACTTTTGTATTTCGAATACGAAAAAGAGTTCACGTGTAAAGAAATGGTCCACTAAAATGAAACGATTAGAGAATCCCGCACAGAAAATTATTACATCGTCTACATGTCGAAGTTGGACATCTACATTTTTTCATATACAACACATTATTAAAATTTACATCTATAATTTACAAATAAGGTTTATTTTATATTTACAAAATCCTGACTAACATAATAACATGTAGCTCTGGCGTGTGTCAATTATGTTTATAAATATGGTAATATCTGACATCCTTTACCTGTCAAGTACTCAAGTGTCATGTAAAACACCATGCATTTTCATTGGTTTTATTTTTATTATAATATGTTTGTTATAAATGTGTAAGAGTTGAAGAGAAAACAACAAGATGGGGGTGTGGTGCTTGATTCTGGACGTGTCTCTCTCGAAGTTGGGGATTTTAATATTGGCGGTTTGCAAATTTAATTTGTCTCTGTCAGCGAATTATATATATTTTATAAATTCAAAAAGTAAATTAATAAACGTAAACTACACGTAGGGAAAGCATGGAGCATATACATATTATTATTATGTATCAATATCATTAAAAAAAAACTAATTATACTAAAAGCTATAACCTCCTAAAACTGTCCACCTAGGATTTTAAACATCCTATCGGAATTTTATACTATCGTATAAGCTACGCATGGGTTCAAAACTTAGTTATACTAAATAAAAGTAGAAGCTATAAGTTTCTAAGGCTGTCCACCTAAGATTTTAAACAACCAATAGGGGTTTGATATGTCACTAATTAACATTTTCTAAATTTCCAGAATTTTCTATATTAATAATTATTTTAAACAACCTATCAGGATTTGACAGCTCATTCATTAACATTTTTTAAATTTACAGAATTTTAAATTTATGGAAATAAAAGAACTACGTGTAATATCCCACATCAGCTAGAACTTTTTTAGACAATGGTTCAGAACCAGTATAAATAAGATTAATATGCTTCCAACATCGAATGAGCAGGAAAGCTTGATTTATCAAGCGTCCAAGTTTAAAAGTTTTATTCGGTTTGATCCAGTTTTTATTTGATAAAATTAAAATTTTAAAAAGTTTCAAAAAAATATTATCTTATTTAAAAAATTTAAAAGTTTAAACATTATAGATATTGAAACTTTTAAAAGTTCTTAACTTTTAAAAAGATTTTAAATATTATAATTTTTAAAATTTTAATAGTTTAATAAATTATAAATATTGAAACTTTTTAAAAGGTTCAAATATTATTTCAAAACCTTTTAAAAGTTTAAAATATTATAAATATTGAAATTTCTAAAAGTCTTAGCTAAGAAATTTTAAAAATTTATAAATTATAATATTTTGAAATCTTTCTAAAGCTAAGACTTTTAGAAATTTCAATATTTATAATATTTTAAACTTTTAATTAATATTTGAAATAATATTTAGAAAGATTTCAAAATATTATAATTTATAAATTTTTAAAATTTCTTAGCTAAAAGGTTTTAAGAGAATTATAATTTATAAATTTTAAAAGTTTAAAATATTATAAATATAGAAACTTTTAAAAGGTTCAAATATTAAAAATATTTAAACTTCACAGAATATTTTAATTATTACAATTACTTATCCTCCATAGAAATTTCAAAATATTATATCTATACTAATAAAAAGTTGAAGCTATAAACTCCTAAAGGTGTCCATATAGGATTTAAAACAACCAATAAGAATTAGATATTTAACTAATTAACATTTATGGAAATATAGTAATAATCTATATTATTAAGATATTTTAGAAAAAAAAAAGTAAAAGTAAAATCTATATAAATAAAAGAAATATGTACAAGGATTTTGGTTTGAGAAGTTTCAATATGTGTGGATCTAAAACCGAATAAGTATATGGATGAAATTATCAATGATTGCACAAATTTTATGAAAAAATAAATGATTTTGGTCTTGGAGTTTTATGGGTTAATAAGTTGTGTAGTAGTCTAAGAAAAAATGTTTTTCAGTGGAAGAATGTGAAGAAGTTGACAAAGAAGAAGAAGAAGAGTATAACGAAGAACCTGACGGTAAAAGTAACGAGGATAATTAGCATAAAATTTGACAATAAAAATGAAAAGAAAGAATATGATAAATAAGAAAACATTGAATAAAAAACATGAAAACATAGGTGGTAGCAATCAATTAAATATGAAAACGAAATAAATTCATGATTATAAAATTATTTTGTTTTTCTGGTGGTCAAAGAAATGGTTTAGGATATGTGAGGTCACCAGTTTGATCCGTCTCACCGGAACGTCGAGTTAGATTCATGATTTTTTTGATCAGATTTGATTTTATAACACAACTGATTTTTATATTTTTCAAACTTGTGTATCTGAAATTTTTTTTTTCTTAATATTAATTAAAATGTTTATAAAATAATATTTCATCAAAGGTCATCAATTATATATAAGTTCATCAAAATATATCAAATAAACCCACGCATAGCGTGGATTCAAAACCTAGTTTAGTTTTAAGGAAAACCAAATCGAATATCAGGGTCGGTAACCAGTTATTATCTAATGTTTTTGTTTACGGTCTTTGTTTCCACTCCTAAAGTTAAATACCATTGATAATCACTTAATAGTTTTGCATTAAATAATCTAACTATTTTAATATATTTATATAGTTTTATAATTTATCATTTTATATCATCTAAAATTTTAAACTATAATTTACAACAAATACAGATATATATATATATATATATTTGTTTACGGTCTTTGTTTCCACTCCTAAAGTTAAATACCATTGATAATCACTTAATAATTTTGCATTAAATAATTTAACTATTTTAATATATTTATATAGTTTTATAATTTATCATTTTATATCATCTAAAATTTTAACCTATAATTTACAACAAATACAGATATATATATATATATACATATATGCACAAATTTATTTTTATATAATATATTTCAAAAAAAAATATGGGATCTAAATTATAAAATAAAAGAGAAAAGTTCCCATAAGTTGAATTTTATGATTTTGTTTTGTGCTCTCTGTCAAAGTTATTTTGAGTAAGTAGATTTTGCAACGCAAGGTGTAACACACAAATGCGCTTAAAAAAATCACGGTTTAATTAAATGTAGAGAATTTGTTAAAAATGCCCCTTTTGATATACCACTTTCAAAAATACCCTCTTTTCTGGCCATTTTTATTTATGCCCTCTTTTAATTTTTAATGACCATTTTACCCTTAGATGAAAATTATTTTATTCAATAAAAAGAAAAACAAAATTTTCCCGCCAAAAAATTTCCGACATATTTTCCCGCCAAAAATTTTTCAAAAAAATTTTCCCGCCAAAATTTTTTTTGTCAAAAAACTTTTGATAAAAAATTTCGAAAAAAAAAAATTTTCCCGCCAAAAAAAATTTACAAGGTTTTTAAAAGGTTTTATAAGGTTTCTACCTTATAAAAGCCTTATAAACACCTTGTAAAGGCTTTTACAAGATTTTTTAAAGAGTTTTAAAAGGTTTTTTAAACAACTTGTAAACGCTTTTACAAGATTTTTAAAAGGTTTTTAAAAGGTTTTAAAAGGTTTTTAAAAGGTTTTTAAAAAAATTTCAAATGGTTTTTAAAAGGATTTTTAAAAGGTTTTTAAACACCTTCTAAACCCTTTTACAATGTTTTTAAAAACCTTGTAAAAGTTTTTATAAAAATTTTAAAAGGTTTTTAAACACCTTTTAAATGCTTTTAAAAAGTTTTTAAAAGCGTTTACAAGGTGTTTAAAAACCTTTTAAAGCATTTACAAGCTTTTTAAAAGCATTTACAAGGTTTTTAAAAGCGTTTACAATGTGTTTAAAAACCTTTTAAAAACCTTGTAAACGCTTTTAAAAGTTTTTTAAAAGCATTTACAAGGTTTTTAAAAGGTATAAATTTCAATATTTTTGGCGGGAAAATTTTTCGATTTTGGCGGGAAAATTTTTTTTTTTGGCGGGAAAAAATAATTTTTTCGGGAAAAATTTTCGATTTTGGCGGGAAAACAAATTTTGGCGGGAAATTTTTTTGGCGGGAGAATATTTTCGATTTTGATGACTGTACATTCTTGCTGTCACTCAAAAAAGGTAATTTGGTCATTTTGTATATAAAGAGGGATAGTTTTAAAAATGGTCAACATGAAGAGGTATTTTTAAAAAGAGATATGGAAAAAAGGGCATTTTTGAGAATGCCCCTTAAATGTATTTGCATAATATATAAATGTAGATTTACATAGAGTTTGTCATTGTTGGTGTTCACTTATTTTTAAAGATTATTAGCTTTAAGGTGTAGTTTCTATATGTTCTACGTAGAAACGTATACGTACATTTAGTTTTAACACCAACAAGGACCTATATCCTGTACGTACATATAAGCCCTAACATTCGTTAAACATTTTTCTTCTTTCTACAATCAGTTTGACAAGAGGTGTAATCAAAAATAAAACAGTAATTTTTCTACAAATTGCTTTTTAAATAAATACAAGAGCGTATATAACATTTGGGATAACTAGCATGTATTTGAGGTTGGCCTTCACTGATACATATCGCCGGTAATATATATAAATTGCAAAAAGTTGGATTGAATCGACTTTTAATTAAATGAAAGAAAAAGCTTTATCTTTATTGATCCAAATCTAATGTAGATAAAACCTAACCACTAAAAATATACTTAATTTCAAATAGCAGAAACAAGCAAATCAATATATCTTACCAATCTTTTAAAAAAAAAATATTAAATATTAACTTTAGCCAGATTAATATATTGTATTGTATATGTAGTAGAAGTAGAACTGATAATATAAAAGTATGGTCTTCACTCTTCAGTATCAGGTGGTTTGAAGTACTTTGTTGAACCCAAGGAACTCTCTGACGCTATTACGAGGATCTGGTCTCTGGATTATTTCATAAAATAATTGTCCACTATCTATCTATCTGATAAAGGTTACTTGGTTTAGGGTAAAGATAGCATTATTATGACTACCAACACAAACAATATCATAGTATATATTTATAATTATCAAAACGCACTAGCCGAATTACGTCATTGTGTTTAATTTTGGATCGAATCTCACTCAGATCTCAGGAAATTAAAATTAAAAATATTAAGAATACACATAACTGAGTACTCCTTAAACTAAATTATCTCTCTGTAATACCTAAATACATTTGCATTACTCTTTCTTTTTTAATACCTAGTTCTAATAAAGTTGCCATCAAAAAGCCATAAAATTCACTCATATACGTTTCCACCACCATAAATTCTTAGACATGCATTGTTTGTCAATCCATGAAATATCTATTAAGCAATCAAAATATTATCAGAGATATTTTATTACTCCTTCATTAATACGTAAATCTAGTAAAGTTGTCTTCGAAATGCCATTCGCCATAAAATTCACTTATATACGTTTTCACCGTCGTAAATTCTTAGACATGCATTGTTTATTTGTCGTCCATGAAACATTTTTTAGCAATCAAAACATTATTCGAGATATAGGCATTCCTGAAAATACATATATACTTCCTTTTCTTTTTGGTCGTCAAAATACATATACACTTCCTATATTCAACTGTTCTTCAATACTTCCTTTTCTTTTTGGTCATCAAAATACATATACACTTCCTATATTCAACTGTTCTTCAATATCTTTTCCTAAAATACTATCGCAAAGACCACCATATATCACATCTAATGATATGTCAAAACTGTAGATAAAATAACGTCATGTACCATCCGGTCTAGGAGATTTTTCTAGGAGCAATCTTATAGAGGAGCAAGCAAGATGGTCGGTAATAGAAATCTCTTTAACCTAAACATCAAAAAGGGATAAGAAGATGACAACACTCATAGCTTTGTTGTTTCAACAAATTTGTCCCTAGAAAATTTATTGTGGATAAAAAACAAGATCGTTGTTATTTGGTATAACTTTCTCAAAATCAATTAAATTTCACTTCCATGAATTCATAATTCTTAAAAATTTGTTTGGTTTTCCCATTACAAATAAGACGCATGACATTTTGATGGTATTTTTATCAACTAATTTTGTTAAATAATTTATATTGCTATTTTTGAACTCTAAATTCATTTTTTCTTCATTAATATTAATGGTAAAAGATTTTTTTTTTAACAACAGAAAACAAAGAATTGATTCAAACAAGCCAATTTGGGAGAAAACTGTTAACATAATTAACCACATGTGGTTGAGTACGAACTTGATGGTAATTTTTTTTTTTTTAAATGATTACATAAAATTGAGGACTCGATCTAATCTTATAGATAAACGAAAAGAGGAAAAAAAAAGTCACATAAGATTTTTAAAAAATCAATGCAAACAGGAATACAAATAAATCATACGCTGAGAATTAACTTTCTAAATTAAATAGCATGTTCGTTAGCAAAGTAAGTTATCAATGCAAGTTTAATTAGATCACCGGCGAAATCTTCTGTTATATTGGCATCTACAATTAATATCCTAACCAATGGTATGAGGGAGCGGTCACAACACCAACTTAAATCTATTAAATTTAGTATAAAGCATATTCCGATTAGCCCCCCAACGCGCACCCCCTGTTCAAAAATGATCAGAACTTTTAGTTCATAATCTAAGACCATCCACAATGGCGTGGATTTGGCCCGTCCCCAATATTTATTGGATTTAAATTTAAATGAAAAAAGTCCAATATCTGAAAAACGGTTCTTATTTGGGGACGTTTTTTTACCGTCCTCTTCGCCACGTGTAGCCATGTGATTTGTTCTCGAATAAGCTAGGTCTAAAAAAAATGTATTCGGGAGACAAAATCATCCCGAGTTCTTTCTTCTCCCTCTTGACGGCGACCACGAAGGCGATTCGATCCTCCACGACGTTCTGTTCTTTTCACCGGAAAATCTTGCCAGATTAACGAAGTCGATCTTCTGTCGCATCCGAAGCTGGTCCAATCTTCAATACCTAATTAATTGGGGTTATTGAATTAGGGTTATTGATTTAGGGATATTGAATTAGGGTAAATGATTTAGGTTATGTTTCTTTGGTGTTTTTTTTGTTTTTTCTTTCTTTAAATAATTAATCTTTAAACTTTCAAAATAATATTATTTTATTTGGGGACTAAACCCAAATACACACCAATGCTCCTACTAAAAATAAGAAACCCTCAAAATATTAGTATTAAATGTGGGGGACCAAAAAAAGTCCCACACCATTGTGGATGGTCTAAGCAGATTATAATAATTATAATTCAAAGGAAGCAGATCTTATCTAGTGGATATCCGCATGACATCAAATTCCATATTTTTTCTATCTTTGATTTCATTGCCCAAAATATTATTAGAAAGTATCTGAAAAAAAAACAAAGGGAGATTCGTATGAGGCCCAGTCCACCTGAAAGGGACCCAAGTCCGTACAGTTTGAAGTAGATAGGTGCAGATTTTGTGAACAAGTTGTTGGCCACTTGGTCTTGGTGTGACGTGTTCGCATCAAACCCTCATGATTTCTTTAGCCACCATCTTTTTTCCCCCTACATACAGAACACAACAATTATTTTTTCTTTTTAAAACTTTTTTGTTTACTTTCTTTAATCTGACATATACGAAAAAAAATAAAAATAATCAGTTGCAAAACTTGCACAAAAATTAACTTTTTCGAAACGCGAAACATCATTCGAATACGGCAAAAAACTTTTTCGAAAATTTGAAAACATTCTTTTATATAAATGTGAATATAAGCAAAGACTAATACCCACATTTGAGATTGGATGAACAATAGCCATGGACTCTTTCTTATACTAATTATCTCGAGGAGGTGCTAACCATCTCCTTTCGGACATTCACCTTGAGTCTAACCTTGTTGGACATTTACCGTTGGAAAGCAATCTCAAATAAAGTGTCTTTTATAACCCCACATTTGTGACATGTACTTCTAATTAATGTCTCGATGCATACAGAAATATAACCGAGTGAGTAGTGATTCATACTTTCACACTTGTAGCATGCACCAATGACACACTATGCGATTATATACTTATACTATTACTCGTTTAGGACCTTTGAAAAATCCTTTAGAATTTTAAACGAAAAAATAGATTTAGTAGCATTGTAGCTAGCAATGGTCTCGATTCCTTAGTATATCTTTCCCGGAGTTCATTACCTCCTTGAGACAAATGAGATGGTTTCTATTTATTGTTATTTTTCTAAGTTCACACTTATTGATATTTTTCCGACCCAAATACACCACTTTTAATTAAGAGAAAACTAGACAGAAGTATAATGACATGGCTCCAATGAGGTGAGGTGGACCAATAGCCCCAATGGTATCTCACGTGACACTCATGGTTACTTCATAAAAGTGCACCAGTAAGACACTCCTTGCCACGTGATCAATGGGCTCATGGTCAGAGCCATGGACCAACTCTATCACCCCAATCTGGTCCCCCTCATTCACTCTTCTTCTCTATATATATATATATATATATATATTTTTGGGGATAAACCACTCTCTCTCTCCTATCTTGTTTTGTCAAATACAACAATGGAATATATTATATTTTTAACCAAAAAAAAAACAATGGAATAAACTGTTGATTTTTCGTCTCCGGATATTGGATTTTACCTCATCACCAAACTCAACGCGAGAGAGTTATTTATTTGGGATTAAAAAGACTACACAGAAAAAGAAAGAAAGAAAAAAACGATTAATCTAAATGTCAAATGTGTTGATGCGCCGAAAAGAAATTGTACTAATGGAATCTCATAATGAGAGAAGCACAAAACATGTCGATTCACAGAGTCAGCCAGCCAACTATGAGTACTAATTACATACAAACGTTTCAAATCCTCATTGGCTGTTCAGTCTTCAGTGTCAACAAATCAAATGAAAGACACTTTTTGTATTTTTCTTTTCCTTTTAACTTAAAACAAACGAAAACTACAAAGTATATATAGATGACAAAAATATCTCATATGAAAAAGTTAAACTATATCGAGTAATTTCAGTGTGTCAGTTTTTAAAGGTGTCCAAGATATATGCCACAATGTGGCTGCCAAATTTCTGTGTCCAAACTTCTGAAAATATACTTGTTGAACAAAATACAAAAGCTAGCATAAGTTTACAAAAGTTAGGATTTAGTGGGAAAAAAAAAAAAGATAAAGAGCATAACCAAAATTATTGAATTAAAAAAGACTCACATGAGTTAAAAAGAAAGATTACGGACCTACGGTATATGATTTGAAAGCGATATATGTTAATATTGTAGCATTATCTATTCCGTAAGTTGATTAAGAAACTTTTTTTTTTCTCCTTTTGATAAAGATAGCTATTTTTACTTTTACCTCATAACGCATAATAACATTGTACAACCCTAAAGCTATACCAAAAATAGGTAGGGAATCCAACAATAGTAGTAAATCATAGTTTTTGTTCAATTTTGTTTTAGGAAATAAGTGTGGCTTAATTTCAGTTCTGGATATATGGTCGGAAATTTGGTTTGCCCTCTTTGTGACTCAAAGTGTCAAACTCCTGTTCAAGAATCACTTGGATTTAGTCTAGTGCTATGAGAAATCAGACCGAATTTACAAAAGTAGATTTAGACATTCCCTAAATAAACTCTTGGCAGGCCGGACAATAATAGCCTTGGCCATTCAGTTATCCGATCGGATTCAGGTTTAGATGTTCGAGTTTTTGGGTTTTTGGGTGTACATATATAAAACCCGATCAGGTATTTTATAATATCAGGTGGGGTTCAGTAATTTGGGGTATACCCAAATTCATAAGTAAAAAAAATTCTTTCTTATTCTGTCATGAAAAAAAAAAAACCTTCTACTTCTCTCTTTTTCGTCTCTATCTTTTCATCTTTCACTTCTTCAGCCAAAAACTCTAGATTTGTTCATTCATGTCCACCACTTCAAGAACCAAATCCTTTAAATCCCCTACCAAATCTAATAACATTTGTGCAAATTATATGATATGATTCATTGAACTCAAATTATGGTTTCATTGAACTCAAATTATTTGAACACAAATGTTATCTTTGTTTTCACCACTTCAAGAACCAAAACAATGTTATCTTTGTTTCCAACCTCACTCACTCCTCAAATACCACAAACTATCACTCTTTTTTCTGTAGATTTGCTTGTCATGTTTCTCGTAAAATTGATCTAGATAATAAAAAAAAAATTGATTATTAGAGTTCTTCGGTTGATTGATAAAGGAAAAAATAAGTCAATTAGAAATTTAAGAATACATATATATATATATATATAATAGAGAGAGAGAGGTAAATATTTAATGTTTTCATATTAGGACATAATAACTAAAGTGGCAAAATGGTTTATGATACACCAATAAAAGGTACTGGGTTCGAACGGATTCGGGTTTTTGGGTTAACCCGAAATTTCGGATCGGGTTTAGGTTTTGAATTCGGTTAATATGCCCAAACCTACCGGACAAGTCCAATGAAGATGCTTCTAAGATCAAAATAAGTTTCGGACCTATAATTCAGTGCTAGTATATTAAAAAAATGTGAAAAACTCATAATGTAGCCATTTTATGTATCAAATTATAAAATCATCTTTTGGTTAGGATATATAAAATTTAAGAAAAAAATACAAATCTCTTAATCTTTTATTTTGCATTTAATTTTTTTTCTTTAATTTATTTGTTAAATTTTGAATTTATTTTCTTATATCTTCGAATTTGATTTAAGTTATGGTTTCATTGAACTCAAATTATTTTTGTCGAAATACGGTTAAAAATTACCAGGTAAACAATTTCAGTTTGCATGCAATTTATCTTCTATGTGAATTACATTGTTTTGTGTTTTCAGTGTTTTAAATCATTGTATAATATGCTTGATCATTTGTTAAAATTTTAGTATTTATTTTTGTATATAAAGTATCATTATATTGTTTCAAAAAAGAAAAAAAATTATTATGATCTCAAAATAGTTTTTTTAACCGTTTGTTACATCTCCTGTTTTAGAAATCGCTAGGCGCTAGTAGGGCGGTTGGGGTGGGCCTAGCGCCTAGCGAGAAAATCAGAGATTAAACGAGGATTAATTGGGGACTAGTTTTAGGGTTAGTTTATTAAATAATAATAAAATAAAAATATATAGTACTAAATATATGTATAATTCTATTTATGTGAAAAGAAAAATATCAAATAAAATATAAAACTATAAGATGGTCTTTAAAATTATGTAAACACATGAAAACGTTATTTTTTAAAACATTTTTATGATTTTAATTAAAAGTTTATACATATTGTAAAACATCATAAACTCTTAATTTAAATGTCTAAATAACAAAAAAAATATTTGATTTGTATTTGGCTCCAAAAATCATCGGTATATACAAAATTAAACGGGAAGTAATCGGATTAGACGGTATAATCGGATAATTGATGCTAGGCGGGGATTAGTTATTAATCGAGGCGGAGAGGGTGGGCCTAGCGATTTTACGGGGCGTAATCGGTGCTAGACGGGGATTTTTAAAACAGGGGTTACATCATTAGAACATATTCTTAAAAAGAGTTTTTTTTTTTGACCAAAAATTCTAAAGTAGAGTTTTAAATAGTTTATGATTGTTGTAACTTGTAAGATTTAAGTACCTTATGGAACATTTATATATGAGTAAACACTAACTGAATACTACACAACTTCAATAAGAGAGATACATGACCTCAGTTGACCAACCCAATCTAAGGGAGTTATTACAAACATACAATGCCCAAGTCCATCAGCTTTTTGGCCCTAAAAAATGCAGTATCAACTTCGAACCAAGATGATTTCAATCAAATAACCTAGAAACCGTCTAAACCGAATCGGTTAAGAGAATATGAAAATTTAGTCTAGACCAGCTAGTTTTGTATACCAAATAAAAAAAACCCACAAAGCAGCAAGATCCCAACACTATTTCAAAGGAGGCATTCATCATCATCATTCAAACACTTGCGCTCCCTCTTCTTTGGACCGGCTTGTAAATCACCACAGTGACAAACTTAGATCTGAACCGATGCGAGAAACCAAGTGCTACAACAGATCTTGGGGCGTTTCGGTTTTCAATGTAGAGATGGTTGAGGACGACATTCTGTGGCGCAGAAGCCAATTCCATGCTACCTGGATTGCCTAACTGAGAGTGTTGAAGATGTGGCGGTACAGCTGGAGGATCTCTTGTCTCATCTTCTGCTGCAGAATACACATTGTTGTAACTTGAAACCGGTGATAAAGGTACCTCAAATCCCACAACCGTTGTGTCCTCCTATGTTTGAGAATAGGATAAAAGAATGAAAGTTCAAGCGAGGGAGACTAGAAATTATTCGGTTTGTCGGCTCAAGAAAATCAGATTCTAGATGGCTTACATGATCATCAGGGTTTTGGCTGTTCATGTTGAAAAAGATTGCAACTTAGTAATGCCTGAAACAAAATGTAATCATTATTTAACCACGTTAAAGTAAGTAGCATGAGAACAAACCATCAAAAATAGTATAGGTAAATTTGTTATAACCTTGCAACTTGATAAACCATCAAAACACTAAAACAGAAAAGCAAACAAAGATATTGTCCACAATGATGCAAACTCAGTGTAAGACTTTGTATAATTGTTAAATTCTATTCAAGGAAATTCTAAACCCAAAGACAAACCTAAGGATCCAAAGACTCGGACAATTTTAAGAATGTTGGACCAGAGAATGTACATCTCTTTCTTTGGCATATTTTCCCAATCCCTTATTGGATTTGGAAGAAAGTACTATGACATAAGATTCCAGAATTAATGGACCACAGGAGTTAGAAATGATACATATTGATCATTATCACAACAGAGACAAGTTGGAAAGAATCACAGATAAATTCAAATTCAACAGCTAATTCAACTCTGTCTAACCATTATATGAACACATTACACAGTTTCATCTTACTAAGGCATCGACACACATCATAAGAATGATATCTCAGCTAGAGACCATTTAAACCTATAAGAAAACCGCATTTGGTTCCTACATTGAAACCATATCACTCACTAAGGTTCCCAACATCTCCAAGACAGAACCATGAACTTAAAGCTTAAAGAGCATCCGACATCCGAAGTGTACATACTGAACCCAGAAGACAATCCCACAAATCAACTGATAAGGACCTAGGCTAACACAATCTGATGAACACACACACTAAGCAACCAAATTAGAAAAACTGAAACAGAACAACTAAAATTAAAGATACATAACAATGAAGACAATGTCTCAGAGGTAAAAAAAGAAGAAGTGATCTTTGGATTACACAACTCACCCTTTTGGAAGCTAAGTCCTTTCAATTTGCAATGGAAGTTTTATACAAATCCTTAAAACAATACCTGTAACAATCATCAATTAAGACCCATAAAAATCATTACATAAGAACACCCAATTCACACCAAAAAAAAACCCTAGAAATCACAGGAACATCAAATTGAGGAATCAGACACATAAAAGATGAAATTTTGAATCATTGGTATTCAATATTCTTCGATATTAACAGAAAATTTCGTATAAAATCAGACAGAGAAATTGGGAAAAAACGAAGGAGACGAAACGGAATTAGAGAAGAGAAGAAGGGTTTACTCTACTTAACCTATGAATAGATTAGCTCAAATGATTGAATGGTTTATATACAGCTCCGAGAAGAAGAAGAAGATTTGGGTTCGTCCTGACTCCTGAGATTCTCAACGAACACAAGTGCGACAAGCATCACCTTTTGTTTTTTTTGCTGATTGGCGTAAATAAATCTTTGCTCTCCTAAGAACACATTTTCTTTCCTTTAAAATATATATTTTTTTCTTCTTTTTACAGAGAAACTAAACTTTTAACTTTCTTAAATTGGCTTAAGAGTTATCAGTTATGTACAAAAAAAAATAGTTACAATTAAGGAGAAATCCCAATGAATTTTCAAATTTATTAGATTATTATTTGTTGCTATTTTTTTTTAGTTAATCCCACTAAAATTTTAAATTTTAATGTGTTTTAGGCAGAATATCTCTTAAAATTAGTTGATAATCATTATATTATTATAGTAAATAAATTTATAACATTATGTTTTAAAAAAGGGAAAATCACATTTTAAACCTTGAAAGTATCACTGAATAGCACTTTAAATCTTGAAAGAATTTCACTAACACTATAAACCTTTAAAATGATTTTATTAACACTTTGAACTTTTAAAATGATTTTACTAATACTTTAAACCTTAAAAATAACTTTCATGTAAAAAATAACAGAATAATAATATCCGTCAACACGAAATAGTTAAACTATAGTAGGTTAATTTAAATTTAAATTTTATAAATAAATAAAATGAGAAAAATATAATTTGTATTCATCTTCATTGTAGATAAAACTTTTACGATGTTACTTTTCACATTATTAATCCTTTTAATAAATGCATCTCCACTGGATTCTGATTCAAACCGATTGACTTCTCTTAGGAAACAATGAATCTTCTAAATATGTTGTCGTCTTCAATTTTACATTTGTCAAATGTTTTAACCTTATACCTCTGATTCTTCATTTTTTGGATTTGATGTATTTTTTTTGTTTTTTTTTTTAATTTTTTTATCAATCGTAGTAAATAATTAAAGAATTAAATTAAATAAATTAAACAAGTATTTAAATCAAACCAGCATAGTTTAACTATTTCATGTTGCTGTATATTACTGTTCCATCATTTATAATGACAGTGCAAACAGGAAAGTTAGTTTTAAAGTTTAAAGTATTAGTGAAATTATTTTAAAGGTTTATAGTGTTAGTAAAATAATCTCAAGGTTTAAAGTGCTACTCAGTGACACTTTAAACGTTTAAAATGTGCTTTTTCCTTTTAAATAATATATTATTATCTATAACAAATAAAATTTGAAAAAAAAATGCTTTACAAGCTTGTTTTTAATTTTTATTTTTATTCCTTTGTGATGATCTCGGTTTTGGATGTTGAAGTATGACTTTGGTTCGAGAGAGTGGGTGTGTGTCGTTGCCTCCTCATTTGTTCTCTAACGATCATTGTGTATTTTTTTTTTGTTGGTTGTTGGAGTTACATCCTGGCATAATGTAAGAAGATCACTCGTGTTTTTTCCACCATGGAGATAGTAGCTAATGAGATTTGTCACATGAATTTCGAGTCTTGGAAAAAAAAAAAAACTGAAAGACCAACAACTTTTTGGAATTAAGATAATTCTGGAACTGTAGATGGTGAACTGCTGGTTCCCTGAAGATCGTTTTTCCGGCCAAAATCCAGCTTCAGCTAAAGCTGAAGATTGTTCCAATCGTCCCCCTCCTTTTTCCCCTGATCCTCGTGATCAAAACCCTTTGTTTCTCTTTCTGATTTCCCTCCCCTCTCCCCCATTTCTCCCTCTATTTCTTCCCCATTTTCCCCATCAACTGATTACATTACCCCTGAGCGAGTCATCCTTGCCCTCCAGGCCCAGCATAAGTCAACTCCTGTGATTGTCAATCCACAAGCGCAAGCTATTCTCAATGAGTACTACAAATCTCTGAAAGAAAACCCTAGATCTGAATCCCTAGCTACAGTGTCAACTAGTACTATCGCTCAAATTGATAGCCTCCTTCCTTCCCCTCAACCGAAGGTCACTCGCTTAACTCTTCCTTCTGCTAGCATTGCAAAGGTTGCCTCCTCTACCCCAACCTCCACCGTCCTCTCAACATCCGCTAACTCCTCTGTTCCAACTGAACTCTCGGTCCCCTCTGTACCCTCGATCCCCTCTGTACCCTCGGTCCCCACTGTCTCCTCTGTCCCAATACCCACTGTCCCCTTAACCCTTCCTTATGCTGACATTGCAAAGGTTGTCTCCACTATCCCAAATTCCACTGTCCCCTCAATATCCACTGACTCCTCTGCTCCAACTGTATCCTTAACCTCTACTGTTCCCTCTCTTCCAAGCGCGTGTGCAAATACCCCAATCTCAGCCTGTGTGGCCTCCTCCCCTCCCTTATTGCCTTTCCCACCCAATACCCAACCGCCAATACCTAGCACCAAAGATTCAACGACTTTAGCACAAAAGCTCAAAAAAGCAGCTGATAGATCTCTAACTCGTCTAGCCCCAATCGACTACTCTCCATAAGGGAAACCACGTCGTGTTATACCTGACTCGGTTTTCCATGAAGGTGCTGAGCTTCACAAAGACTTCACTATCGGCACATTCAAAGGACGGCTCCCAACCTACAAACACATACAAAGCGTCCTTAGTCACATGTGGGGTAGAGGTCAAAGGTTAAAAATTCACCTCAACCACTTGAATAACTCAATGCTTGTTCGCCTGCCAAATTAATACATCCGCACCAAGGTATTGGAGAAGAAACTTTGGTACATTGGTGAGTGCATGTTTCTGGTTGCTCAGTGGGACTCATCAGGTGGAACAAAAACTGATATGAATGCTATTCCTATTTGGGCCCATCTCAAGGGCATGCCTTTCGACCTGATGCATAAGAAAGGGATCAGTTTAGTGGCAGGGTTAGTTGGTGAGCCAAAAGAAATGGACGAATTTACCAGAAACCTTGTCAGTCTAACTGAAGCCCATGTTTAAGTGGAGAGAGATCTGACAAAACCTCTACCTTCCAGTGTCGAGATTGTCCGGGAGAGTGGTGAAATCATCTCCATCGCTGTTGAGTACCCCTGTATCCCACCAACTTACTCTCACTGTAAAAAAATTGGCCATGTCATCCGGTACTGCCCGTCCACCACGTACACTTGGGCCCCTAAGCAGAAGCAGACAAATCAAAAAGGCACCACTGGTACAGGCCCTGTGGTTGTACAAGATGCTCACTCTAAGGATAAGGTTCAGGAAGTTTCTTCTACCTCTCAAGTCGGTCAATCACTCACTCCCTCCATTCCTGTCGACCTGCACAAAAACTCAAACACAACCACAAACACAAACACAACCTCTACCTCAAACAGTTCAAAACAGTTAACCCTAGAGGTTCCTATTCCGAAAGTATCTCTTGACAAGACCCGCTCCCATCTCGACCCTTCTCCTCCAACCCAAATGGACTGCTCTTCCCCCCCTCTTTATCCGTGACCCATCCCAGTATCGCTACCAATAACCCTTTTGAGGTGCTATCTGAAATGCATCCTCCCGTTCTAGTCCCTCTCAATCAACCCTCCCCTCACCATACCCCAACTTCTCAAGTCCCTTTAGCCTCTTATCCCCTAGCCCCTGAGCCACGTAATAATCTTTCAATCTTTTCTCCTAACCCTGAGACTTTCCCTTTACCGGGAGAGGCTCAACATTAAATATTTTTCTTTCGACCTGGTTACCATGTATATACAACCATTTTTTTCAATGTTGGAGGTCTGAATAACACGGACAAGCATCGGCCTTTTGCTAACTGGCTCTCACTTAAGAAGCCTCTTTTTGGTGCCCTTCTTGAAACCCATATTAAAGAACCAAACCTGAACGGAGTAATGAACCTTACCTGTCCTGGCTGGAATTACACTTCAAACCATGACTCTGATGAAGATGGTAGGATTGTACTCATTTGGAAGTCTCCTGCATCAATTCAAGTTATGCATCAGTCTCGTCACATGATTACAAGCGAAGCTACAATACAAGGAGGTCATAGATTCTATTTTACAGCCGTATATGCCCCTAACCTTAGTGAAGATCGTACGGAACTCTGGAGCGAATTAATAAGCCTCCAGAATCGCTATCACTTGGACACTCTCCCCTGGATGGTGGGAGGAGATTTCAACCAGATTACTCACCCAGCGGAGCATTCAAGTGCCCTTGTAAATCACTTAACTTCCAGAATGGTGGAGCTCCGTGACTGTCTTCTTCAGATGGAACTCTTTGATGTGCGCTACCATGGCCCTCTCTTCACCTAGTCAAACAAGAACCAGTTAAACCCTATAGCAAAAAAGCTTGACAGATTATTAGTTGACAATCCTTGGCTTGTCTCTTACCCAAATTCATCTGCTACCTTCCTCGCCCCTGATTTTTCGGATCACTCGCCTTGCCTTTTAACCTTGATGCCTTACTTCCATCATCTGGGACCACCCCTTTCAAGTTCTTCAACTTCCTCACAGACCACCCCCTCTTTACCCAAACGGTTGAAACTTCTTGGATTTTGGCTGGAACTATGACTCCTGGGGAAATAAATTTGTCAACTTTCAGTGCAAAACAGAAACTGCTTAAGCGAGATTTGAAAACACTTTCTAGAGAGAACTATTCGGATATACAAAACAAAGTGAGAGAGACTAACCTTACACTTCAATATGTGTAGGTACAAGCCGTTACAAGCCCTTCCCCGGCTCTCTATCAACAAGAGAGAGACTTGCACCAAAAATGGGATATGCTGTACAAAGTTGAAGAAGCTTACTTTAAGCAGAGATCACGTATTAACTGGCTAAGGGAAGGAGATTTAAACACTGCTTACTTCCACCGCATCACCCAACTCCGAAATGCATTCAATGCAATTCGATCTTTTAAAACTCCATTTGGTGCTCTCGTTGATGACCCGTCTGAAATGAGTCGAATGGCAGTAAATCACTTTCGTTCTATCCTTGGACCTGCTGTTTTGCCTCCTCTCATTGTTACGCCATTGTGGGTTCAAAGTCTCTTAAGCCATCGCTGTCCATCGGCCCTAAAAGACTCAATGGTTAGAATTCCCTCTCAAGAAGAGATAACAAAGGTATTGTTCAAACTCAACGCAAACAAGGCATCAGGGCCTGATGGTTTTACCTCTGCTTTCTACAAAGCTGTCTGGGGAATACTAGGTTCTGAATTTACAGAAAATATCCTCAAAGTTTTCCACACCTCTTTCCTCCCCTCGTCAGTCAACGCCACCACGCTCGCTTTGATCCCAAAAATTCCTGGTGCTTCTCTTATTTCTGACTTCAGGCCTATCTCTTGTTTAAACACCCTCTACAAGGTTATATCTAAATTGCTAGTAGCAAGATTAAAACCAGTTCTCCCCGAGTTGATCCAGCGAAACCAGTCTGCATTCATAGAAGGAAGGCTGTTAGTGGAGAATACTCTTCTTACAGCGGAATTAGTAAATGGCTATCACAAAGAAAAAGGACCAAAGCGTATCACTATTAAAGTGGATATAGCCAAAGCTTTTGACACTATCAGATGGGAGTTCATATTTAGCTGTTTGTGGGGAATTGAATTCCCAGAACTTTACCTGCGGTGGCTTCAAGCTTGCATTTGCACCCCCTCCTTCACAGTTGGTTTCAACGGTCAGGTACATGGCTACTTCAAAAGTCGGCGAGGACTTAGGCAAGGAGACCTTCTCTCCCCATATCTTTTTGTCCTTGCTCTTAATTGCCTCTCACTTATGCTAGACAAAGCTGCAGAAGAAGGAAAATTTCAATACCATCACAAATGACAAAGTCTAAAACTGACTCACTTATGTTTTGCGGATGACCTCTTGATCTTCACTGATGGTTCCCTGTCCTCAGTGCAATCGGTTCTCCAGGTCCTAAAGGATTTTGAAACTGTCTCTGGCCTAGCAATCAGTCTCCCAAAGACAAGTTTCTTCTCCGCGGGGCTCACTTCAGCTGAAATAGATCAAATACAATCAGAATCAGGCATTAACCGTGGTCAACTTCCAATTCGTTACCTAGGTGTTCCTTTATGCACAAGAAAGCTTACCTTACTGGACTGTGCTCCACTGATTCAGAAAGTCAAGAACAAGTTCAATGCCTGGTCCACCAAATCCCTCTCTTTCGCAGGCCGGCTTCAACTCTTAAACACAGTTATTGCTGGACTTACAAACTTCTGGTGTTCCGCTTTTGTGTTACCGAAGAAGTGCATCCAAACATTGAATTCTTTGTCTGGCGCATTTCTTTGGAAAGGAACAATAGAAGGTCATCACTCAGCTCGTGTGGCCTGGGAAACAATTACCACATCTAAATCAGAAGGAGGGTTAGGTATAAGGGATCTAAAACTTTGGAATAAGGTTTGTATGATTAAGCTTATCTGGCTTCTATTCTTTCGATCTGGTTCAGTCTGGGTAGCCTGGTTCAAGGAAGCGGTTCTTTCAGGCAAGCTCAGCAATTTCTGGACTTGAAGGTCAAGCACTAGGTACTCTTGGTTAGCAAACAAGCTCTTCAAACTGAGGGACGAGGTTAACCCTTGGATTCTGCTAAAAGTGGGTGATGGAAAAATTGTCAGTTCTAGAGTGATAATTGGAGTAAACTGGGAAAGTTATCGACTTACCTACAAGATGAAGGCCCCTTGGGAATCCCCCGTGGCTCATCGCTAGCAGATCTCTGGAGGGAAGGCTCTTGGCGTATTCTTCCGGCTCGCTCTGAGGCACAAGTCAACTACCACATAGAACTAGCATCTATCCAATTATCAGAAAATGCAGATTAGTATGTTTGGTGGATGAATGATCAACTGCGAGATAGCCACTCTACAGGAAAAATTTGTCTAGCGATTAAAGGACACTTACCTCAAGTCTCTTGGCACAAAGCAGTTTGGTTCTCCAGAGGAATCTCGAAGCATAGTTTTCTCACCTGGTTGTTTGTCCTGAACAGAAGCCCAACTCGAGATAGGCTTCGATCTTAGGGCCTCCAGGTGGATCCGGCTTGTCTTCTCTGTGCAACGGGAGAGGAAAGCAGAGATCATCTTTTCTTTGATTGCCCGTTCAGTTGGACCTTATGGAATCTGATCTCCATTCGATGTTCTCACGCCCTAACGCGTTCTTGGACTGGCTCCTTACAAAATCTCACCAACTATGAGGGTTCTAGAGAAGCCAAGATCCTCCTCCTTACTGCTTGGCAAGCCATGATCTACACCTTATGGATGGAAAAGAATCATCGCCTTCACAGGAATACTTTCAAAATGACGGATAACTTTCTCACCCAGATTGACTCGATCATGCACAATAGGGCTCTAAGTTTTCGAAGATCAAACCCCACACTTACAACAAATCTACTTCTTCTATGGTTTGCTGGATTTGGTGGCTGAGAACCCTAATCGCCGCAAGTTTCATCTCACTTCCTCTCTCGACAGACTTTTGTCTTTGTCGCTTTCCACTCATTGATTGCATGGGAATTGTTTGAAGTGGTTTGCCTCCCAACCGTTTTTTACTCTGGTTCAATCCCAACTACTTGGTTCAATTCTGGTTCTCTCTTAACTATGAGTTTTCTCTACAAATGGGCTTTGTATCTCTTTTCTTTTTTTTTTCCAATTGGGCTTCCAATATTAGGCTTTATGCTCTGTAAACATTTGATTTTCATGTTTTAATTTGAATGCCTTCTAACCAAAAAAAAAACAAAAAAAAACAAAGTAATATTGTAATAATGATTCATCTTTGCTCCATCAACAATGGGAGTTTCGATCAAGCCAAAGTATATTGACATCGAGCTTATATACAAAATAGAGAGATTTATATCAAACCAGTTAGGGACAAATCCTATTTCTATGACAACATATTTTCTCACCAAAAGTATCACTCTCAGGATTTTTAATGATAGTACTGTTTTTCTTGTTAGGGTCAAAGACCATAACTGTTTCAGTGTGAAGAATCTATAGCTTAATGGGAGTCGACAATTTGTTTGTGGGTTCTTTTTTTTTTTTTTTTTTTCTGGTTTCTCGGTAGCATATTTGTTTGATAGAAAACTAACTGTAATTTAGTTTACTAGCTTATTGTATGATGAATTTAAATGCTCATTATAAACTTGGATCATTTAAAATTGACATGTAATAATCACTTTTAATGTAATTTTCATGTCATATTTTATTTTATAGTTGACGTATGTTGTCATTCGGATTAACGATTTCAGTGACTATGAAATTCAGATAATTAACGAAAATATAACCGATCCTATGATGTCTTTTTTTTGATTGATTTCATATATGGGGAATTAGAGGAGAGTTACTCCAAATGGCAAACCCTCAAAGCTCCAATATAAGTTCTCAAACTAAGAGTATTAATACTAATGTAGTTTCTCAAAGCCCTAAACACATGGACTTCATTAGGCTTGTGGGCATTGATTTGGACTTATGTTGTAGATGATATATAGTCTCTAATATGTTAATGAATTTATACATAATGGCAATCTTCTCTTGTGTATTTAATATCCAAATATAAGATGATCACTGTGGTTCATTATTTAACAAAAACATTTCACTTAAGTTCTATGGTAAAAGATGAACAGCATAGTGCATACATATAATAGAATGTTATTAATTTGATGAGAGACGAAATTAAAATCTTTATGAACAGAAACTATTCATAAAGTATAGCAGCACCACATGGTAAGGTCATTAGGTATATAAATATATATATGTCTTCATTTATATTTCTTGGCAAATTAAAAATGGTTAGTGACAGATTTATCGTGTTTCTGTAAATCCAACAGTTGCAATCTAGTCCAGATCAAAACCATGCAACCGTACGTGTACATAATTATATTTCCTAAAAACTTATGGCCAATCTTCAAAACCAATTTGAAACAAGAGAAACGGTAGTTTGAAATACAGACAAGTTTGTGTGAGTGTGTCATAATTCATAAATGCAAAGGCAAATGTTTGACTTTGATTGTAATATCAGAAACTCACGGACTTCCCTACCTCTTTCTGATCTTCCCCGACCCCATCAACACTTTTTTGTTTCTCTATCACACATATAAAATCGTATTTTGATTAATACAATGTTTTCCAGCCATTTTGCCTCTGTCATCTTCTACTTACTCTCTTCTCTTTAGTTTCCAGCCATCATTCACGAGCCCATTTATGAACCTTAACCCTAAACCAATGTATATATCTCCTTCTCCACTCATATATATATATATATATATATCCACACATCATTATACCAAAGTCTCAAGAAACAAAACTAATCACTTCAAAAATAAAACTCAATGTTCAACAAAAGAATTCATACTATCATCATCACTCTAAATCTTATATTCCTATATGCCGGAGGGCGTTTAATACCATTGGAAAGCGTTCCAAGCTCATCATCAGTAATGCCTTTATCGGTCGATAACACAGTCAAACTGAATCCGAGGAATCAGTTTTTCCGTGGGACAGAAGTAAAGAGTTGTATGCCTAAAGGGTTTCGACCGAGATCAGCTCCGAGCCGGTTTGTAAATTATCAGCCTCTTGTTTCCATTAAGTGTTCTTCGTCCAAAGTCACATCTCGGTCTAAGATACCGCCTTGACTAATTTTTTTTCTATATGAGAATTTAATTAAGAAAATATATAAGAACGATGTGTTGATTCTTTGGTGTCGATATTTATGAAGAAGTATATGTAATGCACGTATGTGTTAAACTGTTAATTCTTATCTGTTTTTTTTTCTAATAACTCAATCTTCTGTTTATTTTATTTTATTCATGGAATCAAGAAAATGTCAAACGAATGTTACCTCAAGCTCTACTACAAAAATCAAACTACTGGCGTGGTCTAGCATATTTCCTTAATAAGAAAACCAAAGAATTTTCTTAACATTTGAAGGGGTTTCTAATATATTTTCGTCTATCGGCTCATAAGCACCGAATATAATACCATTTACTGTAAAAACGTAGTGAATCTTTAGAGGATATTCAGACTCAATTTTAGTATATAAGTCTGCATATCTAATATAATAAAGTAGGGTTATACCTTCTAAGAAGCTCTATCTATCTACCACGTGGCACATTTAATCAAATACATATAACTCACACTTTAAATATAAAACTAAAAAATATATATTCAATTAATCCATAAATAAGACATTTAATCATACACTTTAAAATTAAACTTTCTTATATAATAAAGTAGGATATCTCCTAAAACTTTCTTCCACAGCTTGACATGTGGCTACTGTAAAACTGACACCTGTCCGAAAACCTTATTCACCAAAAATTTAATTAAACTACCAATAAAATATATTTAATCAAATAAGTCTAACTCACACTTTAAATGTAAAACTAAAAATATATATTTTCAATTAATCCAAAATAAGACATATAATCATACACATTAAAATTAAACTTTAATATAAAACTAAAACAATAATTTCAATTAAACCATAAGTAAAACACATTTTATCTTATACATTTAACTCACAATTTAATAGAAAACTGAAAAAAAAAACATTTCCAATTAAACCACAAATAAAACACATTCAGTCATTTAAATTTAACTCACCCTTTAATATAAAGCTAAAAAGATTCAATCAAAACAATAAATAAAACACATTTAATCATATACATTTAACTCACACTTTAATATTAAAACTGAAATAAAATAAATTTACATTAACTTTATTTCTCCACTCAATTTTATTCAACACACAATAAATTAGAATTAACTCCTATATTTTTTAGTTTCTAAATTGTAACTCTCATCACTTGCTATCCTATAAATACTCATTTTTCATTTTCTCATTCTCTTTCACTTCATCTTAGATATTATACATTTTTGTGTTTTTTTTTGTTGGTTGGTTGGTTGGTTATTGTTGTATGTGTTAAAAAACAAATTAAATATTATTTTAAAAGCTTAATTATAAATTTTAATTTTAGAGACTATATTATATGTATCTTACTTTTTTTTTTTGAAGATCCATCTCTATTGTCCCAAAAACAAACATTCTCAAAATGAACCTATAAAATCTTACAGGTCATTTTTCCATATTTCAAAATCCACATATTACCACTAAATGAGCCCATATTATAAATAACTCGTGTATATACAGCTAGCCTAGATTTTAAAATTATTATTTTTTCTCTAATAGCATCTATTGCTTAACTAAATCCTACCATCCTCCTATTTCCAAACTAAATTACCAAAGATTTTCATAAAATATAGTAATATCTAAACTCTCCTACAACATGAGCAACACATCCAGTTTTGAATCCCAATAGCTCAAGAACCAACACTCTATTAGGTGATTAGTCATATATTTAACATAGATAGATGAATTGGCTTGTCTTACCGAAAGAAAAAAAAAAAAACATAGATAAATATTTTATATGTAGATTATATTATATTATATTTAACTGCTTTCATCAGCTAATCCCTATTTTTGCTTCTAAAATATCACTAGAAAAATAACCAAAAGTTGTTATGGAAGAATCTGATGAGAGTTTGGTGAGTAGCCGACAGTCTGATCGTGCCGTGGAAGATGATGTACATAGCACTCTCTCATTGAAAATACACAAGGGGATTCAATTTTTAAACCTCTTTTCTTATCAGCTTTGTTCTGCTTTTTATTTGATGTTTTGTTTTTTCCTGGATTTTAATATATACACCAATAATTAATAAAAGTGTTTTTATATTACTCAGAAAATAATAAAACAATTCCTCATATCTTTGTATTGTATTCTTATATGTGAGCTTCAAGAAATATCTAAGCTTTACGCACACTCATACCACACAAAACAAGCCTACTATCCGTCCTATCAAGCTTAAATATTAAATTATCACTCTATTTAAATTAATTCTTAATGCAAACCTTCAGCTCAAACTTTTATGACTACTTTTAATTTTAACTTCCAAAACTATTGCAAATAAGTATTACATTCCAAATACAAATTAGGAGAATACATTTATTTTTAAATTTCCAAAAGCATATATTTGGGCTTACGATTTATTTACGTTTAAACTAAATTTGATATTGAGCTACATCCCAAATTTTCAACAAAATCTTCCAAACAAAAATAAAGGTCATCACCTATATAATTATGTGTTCTAATATCATACTTACAAAATATAGTACCTCTTCTCAAAAATTTATTATTAGCTATTAAATATTAATTCATGTGCTGATTATGATAGAACAAATATATATACATATATATAGTGTGTCATCATGTTTTGCCATGTTTTAAACTCTTTGTATATATAGTGTGTATTTTTATAACCATTGATTTTTTAAAGTAAATATGATCATTTTGTTAATTTCTTTGCAGAACACATAAGATGAATGAATGACATTGAAATACATAAAAGTATATTTTTTTCCAACCACATAAAAGTATATTTTTATACATAGTCAACTCCCAAAATTATTTATATAGACAAATTATATTTAATTATTACGAAAAGAGAATGACTTAGTTGCTGTATTCCAAAAGTAAACATGTTTAATTTATAATGGTATAGTAAGAAGATTTGTATGTGTAGTAGTGATATGATGTGAATATTGGCAATCTTTTATGAATAATAACTATTTCGACAAAAACAATTTAATATTAATCAAATTTGACAGATTTTACACCACAAATTTCATCATGAATCTATTGCAAGCTGGTTAAATCACAAAACAACAATAAGCTTTAATACATTTTAAATCTAACAAAACAATCATGAATAATAAAATTATTTCAAAATGCGAAACTGGTTTTTACTTCTTTGATTATTTCAAAAAGGGTGAGCAAATATATTTATATATATTTAAATAAAAGGTAATGAAAAAGGTACAAATTCCAAAATATAAAAACACATAAAAATAGTAATAATAATAATAATAAAAGAGAATGTTTATTTTTAAATAAGATAAACAAAAAGAAAATGAGTTAAAATAATTCAATTTATGAAAACAAAATTTTTTAAAAATAACAAACAACAAACCGTGCAACGCACGGGAATGTACTTAGTTAGTATATATGTTAAGGTGTGTTTTGGTGTCTCGGTGGCAAAATTTTTTGACACCAAATATGAAGTAAAGAGGAGATAAAATCCTCGAAATTTTTGGTCATGCGTGCAGCAAGAGTCAGCGACAAAACAACAATAATAGAGAGTACTGGATGGTTGTCGATGATTCTTCTTGCGGCACCAGTGTCTCTTAAATTTTTTGGCTTTTCACTATGGCAACTGTGTGAAAGAAAAAAGTTTAGTCATTTGAGCGACTTTGAAAAAAAAAAATATTATAAGCAAATCATGACTTCTATAACTTTGATTTTGTACAATTTAATATCAGCTTTAATTTGTTGACATTTTCCCAACTCTATCGTCCCAAAAAAATATTTTCTATCAGATTAGTTATCTCAGTTTCTTACCATTTTTTTTATAGAAAGTACCAAAAATAAAGGGAGTCCAAATTCACTGAGGGACATATTTAATTTTCAAATGCATAATGGAAAAGAAGAAAAGAAAATTAGGAGCATTATCCAAGAACCATTAGAAATAGTGAGTCATGCAAATGCAAAATATGAAGTCTATAGTCAATGGCACATAACTAGAGAAATCAGACTCAATTGCAATTTGGGCACACTGTTGATTATTTGTTATTTTTGGTAGAACCACTTTCATCCAAATTGTCTAACTAAATCATTTAATGAGATTCAAAATGTTGCCTAAAATTTTTAAACTCACTCAGATGATCTATTTGGATGATGCCCATTTTTAGATAAAAACGAACAACATCTCACTGCTTCATTCAGATGGATCATCTGAGCAAACGAACATAGCTATACCAATTTACTTATCTTAGTTTTTTTTTTTCACAACTGTTTTTATTTATGTTATAAAGCCAAAATTAATCAGTCAAAGTTACAGACAAGGCCAAAGCCCTACAGGCAGACTAAAAAATAAAAAGCCTAATAAGCCAAAAAACAAACATTAAAAGCCCAAACCCAGATGGTAAACCCTTCCATGAAGATTGAAGTGTATCGTGAATCACCAGACACGCGGCACAAAAGGAACATGGAAAATGACACGTGCTAAGTCGAAGAGGCTGGAGTCTCCGGTCGCCGGCAGCAGGAAGAGTCGCCGGAAAACTTTTAAATCCGGTCGAAATCGTCGGCAAACAAGGGACTCTCGATCTACACCCACAGGAAAAGGCGAGTTCTAATTGCTGAGAATATGACTACCTATAGCTAAATTCTTAATCTTCTTCTTCAATAAAAAAACTTCAATCTTCAAGAAAGTAGATCTACACCCTAAACTATTAAACCCAAGGATCTGCAACTCAAGAATTGCAGAGAGTATTCATCCCAAAAAGAAACACAACAACAAAAAACAAAAGAACTTAAAACAGAATTAACCACCGTTCGCCGACCATAACGTTGCCGAGGAGACTAACGCATGCCGGAAGCAGAGCCGGACATGACATCGCCGAGGAGGCCAACGCATGCCGGAGTCAAAGCCGGACATGAAATCGCCGAGGAGGCCAACTCATGCCGGAAGCAGAGCCGTCCATCACCGTTAAAGAAAATGGTCGATGACGAAAACAAAATCCGACCCAAACACACACATAAGAAGCCGGTGTTGGTCGGACTGAAGCCGGTTACCTTGCCGGGGCAAACAAGACGTCGGCAAAGAGAACCCGATGGAAGTTTCTCTCTCTGAAAAATTGAGAGAGAGAAGAGAGAGAAACACCCTGTATCCCAATTACTTATCTTAGTTAGACCCAAAAAAATGCTTGTTGGAAAAAAGAAAAAGAAAAGAGTTAATACATACAAAGAGCCATTTTAACTTCAACAAGTATCACGTGATCAGTTTCAATTCAAGGAAAATGATCAGAAAACAATAATTACACATTTGAATATGGGCCATTATACTTCTTAAGCCCATTTATAGCTTACCCAACTTTAGCAAAACGAAAAATAGTGTTTCCTCTTGAATACAAACATAAACATTAAAATTTTTGCTTTCACGGTCCAATAATATTTTGTTATTTTGATTTAAAGATAACCAAATAACCAAAGATCCCTCTTCTTTTTTCATTTTCTTTTACTTATATCACGATTTATATTCTTGAATAAGACAAAATAAAAAGCAAAGATATTTTGAATTTTTGTTACTATGAAGTTAAAAAATTTCAGCAGATTATTTGCATAAGTACAAAAAGCACTAGTCCAAAAACTTTGGTCAGATATCTGAAGCTTTAAAGTTGATGTTAGTATTTTTGATTTTTTGTTGTTGTTATATTTACACTTTTTTCACAAGAATATTGTGAAAATAAGCATGTTTTAAAATTTATAATAGAAATAAGGAGATTTTACTTTAAGCTTTAAAGTTGATGTTAGTATTTTTGATTTTTTGTTGTTGTTATATTTACACTTTTTTCACAAGAATATTGTGAAAATAAGCATGTTTTAAAATTTATAATAGAAATAAGGAGATTTTACTTCAAAAAAAGTTAAGCCCCCAAAACAACTTTATAAATTCAAAGGACAAATAATTGCAACAATTGCAAATTTGAAAAAAATCATACTTACACAATATTTTTCAAACATTATTTATGCAATACACTTTTTCTATTAAAAATCTGAATTTGTTTTTTTGTTTTCTCTTGAGTTTAGAAAAATAAGAAACTCGCTTAATATTTAAATAATTTGTTAAAACATTTGGTTTCAGACAAAACAAAAAACAAATCCCAATCCATTTTTATTTTTGCAGAACCCGAAAGAGTTTTAGAGTGACTTTGAGAGAGCTCACTTTGTTACTCTCTCTTCAACGAATCAAGTTAATACTACTCCCAAGAAGAGATTCCCCATTTCTTCTCTTCGCGTCTCTCTCCCTGTGTTTCAGATCCAGGTTTGTCTCTTCCTCTATCTTCTTCTCATCATAACTCGAACTGGGCCTCTCATGCTTCTACTTTAATCTTCGTTTTGGGGTACTGAGAAAAAAAAAAAGCTACGAACTTTGAAGTTATCTTCTTCAAATGTCTCAATAATGCACTAATTGGAAGAAAAAAATTAGGGCTTTTTTATAATTTATGCTACTAAAGTTACTTAATTAGGACTCACTTCTCATTTTGTACTTCGTTTACTCATTAAACTGTAATTGAGTGAGCTTATGGAAACAAAAAAAAAAGCTTAGATTTTTTTTTCAATTTTACAGCAACTTCCCATTTCAATGCTTCACTAACAACTTCATTTACTTATTGGCCTTTTATGTTTTGGTTGCATTGATTAAGGTATCTAAACATTTTGATGGTTGTTAAATTGTAGTGTGTTTGGAACATTTTTGTGTTGTTGAGTGTCAAAAGAATGGAGGAGATACAGTCTCAATCAGATTTATACCGTTCATCTTCATCATCTGCAAGTAGTCCAACAAGTAGAGTCCCATCTAGTCATTTCTTCTATGTAAGAAAACCTGGTTCTCTTCGACAACCTATATCCTTTGAGGATTCTCCTGAGTGGGAAGACACACCTGATGTTGATTCAAGAATGGAAGATGAAGCTGGTGGTCGTGATTCTATTAACTATGCTACAACAACGCCTATTTCTCCTTCGCTATCGAAGATGAATAGTGGATCAATGGCTTCATCTCCTCCTGTCCCTGAAGGTGGAGGAGCGGCTGTTGTTAGGAAAATCGCTGGTGCTTCTATTGCTTGGAAAGATTTGACTGTTACTATGAAAGGGAAGAGGAAGTATTCTGATAAAGTTGTTAAGAGTTCGAATGGTTATGCTTTCCCCGGGACTATGACGGTTATTATGGGTCCTGCTAAGTCTGGGAAGTCTACTCTATTGAGAGCACTTGCTGGTAAGTATTTTGGCAATTGATTCATTGTTAGTTGTATCTTTTTTTTTGTTTTCTCTTTCACTTGACATGGTCTTATTATTTATAGGAAGATTGCCTCCTTCAGCAAAAATGTACGGTGAGGTGTTTGTGAATGGTTCAAAATCACATATGCCTTATGGATCCTACGTGAGTCACTACTATCTATAGTTTCTTGATCTTTTTTTTTGGTTTGTTAATGTTTTGCTTTGTTAATTCTTCTTTTGCTTTATTTTAGGGGTTTGTTGAGAGGGAAACACAACTGATTGGATCGCTTACAGTACGTGAATTCCTATACTATTCAGCGCTGCTTCAGCTTCCAGGTTTCCTCTTTCAGAAAAGGAGTGTTGTGGAAGATGCAATTCAGGCAATGTCTTTGAGTGATTATGCAAATAAATTGATTGGTGGTCACTGTTACATGAAGGGCCTACGAAGTGGTGAAAGAAGACGTGTGTCTATTGCTCGTGAACTTGTGATGCGACCACATATCTTATTCATTGATGAGCCTCTTTATCATCTTGACAGGTTATAACCATTTCTAGACTTAATGTTATCATCTGCCCTCTACTAGGAGGTACAATCTTGCATTCTAAAATTGGCACTTTTGCTCTCTTTATAGTGTTTCGGCACTGCTTATGATGGTGACGCTAAAAAAGCTTGCAAGTATGGGATGTACACTTGTATTCACGATTTATCAAAGCAGCACTGAAGTGTTTGGTTTGTTTGATAGAATCTGCCTTCTATCAAATGGAAACACACTCTTCTTCGGGGAGACACTGGCTTGCTTACAGGTAAATATACAGTGTTTTGGAACTTATTATTTTCTCATATCATCAAGACCAGAAGATCACTCTCTAAGTTATGTTTTTTACTTGTTATGTCTCTCCTTGAAGCACTTTTCAAATGCTGGATTCCCATGCCCTATAATGCAAAGTCCATCAGATCATTTTTTGCGGGCTATTAACACAGATTTCGATAGGATTATTGCAATGTGCAAAAACTGGCAGGTACATACTCCATTATACAAAGTTGAGTTTATATGATTTGTGCTTCTTTCTTGTTTCTTGTTTTCCTGATATGAGGTAAACAAAAATAACAGGACGATAATGGGGACTTTTCAGCAGTGAATATGGATACTGCTGTTGCTATTCGAACTCTCGAGGCTACTTATAAATCATCTGCAGATGCTGATTCCGTCGAGGCTCTGATATCTAAACTTACCGAAAGGGTAACAATTCTCTATCGATGGATCTTATATATCTAACTTTCTTTTTGTTTCCTATTTGAACTTCTTTTTTCTTTTTGCAGGAGGGTACACAGCTTAAATCCAAGGGAAAAGCCGGTGCTGCTACACGTGTTGCAGTGCTTACTTGGAGATCGCTTCTAGTTATGTCGAGGGAATGGGAATACTATTGGCTCCGACTTATTCTTTACATGATTCTTACACTTAGTATTGGCACATTATATTCTGGCTTAGGTCATTCTTTGTCTTCTGTTGCAGTAAGTCTTTTAAACCATTCTCAACATGTCACATTTGAGTACCTAAAACATGCCAATTTATTGTTCGATGTGAATATTTCTTACAGACAAGAGTTGCTGCTGTGTTTGTTTTTGTCTCCTTTGCCTCACTATTGGGAATTGCTGGAATACCTTCACTTTTAAAAGAAATCAAGGTAACTATTTCTTCTTCTTGATTTCTTGATCACATTTTCTTTTGAGCTCTGAAGTTTGCTTTCATCTTGCAATAGATATATAGAAGTGAAGCATCGAACCAGCATTCGGGTGCTTTTGTCTTCTTACTAGGACAGTTTCTTGGAAGCATACCGTTCTTGTTTCTCATGTCCATCTCCTCAAGTCTTGTGTTCTACTTCATGGTCGGGTTAAGAGACGATTTCAGCTTGTTGATGTACTTTGTGCTCAACTTCTTCATGTGTCTGTTGGTGAACGAAGGATTGATGCTCTCCATCGCTTGCATTTGGCGAGATGTTTACTGGAGCACATTGACTCTCATCTCTGTACACGTGAGTTGTGTCTTTCGAATTGACTTTTTTTTATCAAATTTATGATTCATGTCTTCTTGGATTAATATAGATTTGATTTGATATACAACTTAGGGAAAATAGAATGGTCATCTCAGCCTAAGATGAGCGTTGGAGTTAGGAGATATTATACACGCTTATCAAACTTGAATCTATTGCTTACCAATCACTTTGATTACAAATGAGAGTTTAGTACATGTAGGTCATTACTGATTAGTAAAGGAGATTAGTGTCTTTAGAAATGAATTAGTCATGATAAAGGATTGATCTATCTTTCTATGCATTATTGCAGGTGATCATGATGCTCTCTTCAGGTCACTTTAGAATCCGTAACGCTCTACCAAAACCCGTCTGGACTTACCCGTTTGCTTACATCTCGTTCCACACTTATTCCATCGAGGTTACATATTCAACATTCTAAAAAACAATCTTCTATTTCTTCCAGGGGGTAAACTTAAGAACGTTCTTGTATGTTTGAGTACGTGCAGGGTCTTTTAGAGAACGAGTACCTCGGGGAAGTGTTTGCGGTTGGAGAAGTGAGGAGTATATCGGGCTACCAGGCGATCCAAGGAAACTACCAGATATCTCCAGACACAAACTCCAAATGGCGGAACATGCTTGTGCTGTTGGCTATGGCTTTTGGCTACCGTCTTCTTGTTTATGTTTTACTACGCTTTGGCCTGAACAAGAACTTTTCTGGTCGTTTACTGCTTAGTCATAAGAAAAATAACAGTTCTAGGTAGATGAATCATGATTTATAGATAATATTACTGTAGTCTCTTTTGTAATTCTAGTAGTTGAAAATGAAAACAGTTATTTATTATTATTTTCTTTTTTGTTTTCTAGAAATTTGGACAGACAGACAGAAAATGTAAAATATAAAAACAGATTTTTGAGTTTCATTTGCATGGATAACATTTTTGAAACAAAATCAATCACCATTTTAACTTCCATTTGTATGTGATAACAATTTTGTAATATTGTAGTTGTACACCTATGTTACATATAGCTTAGAAATGTTTAGAGATCTGTGATCGTGTATGGTCCACTGTATAAATTGCGTTATACAATATGTGAACGTGTATGGACAAACATGTAGAGTACCATAAAAACCAAAAGATCTTGTTATGCTTCCGTCAAACTTCTCAAAATTCTGAGTCTCCAATGGAGGAAGTTTCTTAACTATAAATGAAAAATGGTATGAGTTTCTTAAATAGTAGAAAATTTTCTTTAAAAATTTCTTAAATAAGAGATTTAAGAAACTTTGGAAAGAGTTTTTAAATCAAGAAACTTATCAAATTAAATAACAACTAGGTAATAATAACAATATTTGTATGATCCCAATAATAAAAAATTCATGTTAGGAAACTATGGTTGGAGATGGTCTCTAAGATCTTGTTATGCTTTCGTCAAACTTCTCAAAATTCTGAGCGTCTAAATACTGCTTCAAGATGGCCCCTTTAACTATGTAATGCATCACGAGTAGTAGCTGAAACCCATCAAGATGTACACTCGTTCAAATGTGAGTATGGGCTTGTCTCTAGTTAAGGTATAGTAGATCGGTTTTGTTTGTATTAGAAATTTTGTTTCGTAAACTAGACATTTAGTTTAACTTTTCCTAGGGGTCCAAGTTTAGGAAAATGAATCCAGATTAGTACCAAATTCAGATTCGATTTAGGTAGTCTAGATTTAGGGATTACTTATTTTTATATTGAAGGAAAAATATTATTATGTGAAATGACTTTATTCGAATAGCAAATGTTAAATTCATCGAGAACATACACCATTAGATCAGACATTGAGGTCAACTCCCTACGAACATATGAATTTAGCTAATGAGCTAGCTTGTTGTGATCCAATAATTAAAAAAAGTTAATTTTATTTTATTTTGTAGTGTACATAATTAAATAATGAATATCCTTAGTTCAATTTATTTAATTTGGTTTATTCTCTTTGTTTCATTTTATATGATATTAGGCCGAAAGTGAACATAAAGTCTACTAAGAGAAGTAACAGTAGGGAGCGTTACAGATGGTCAAATCAATTCTTTTAATTTTTTTTGTAAGTTCCTGAAATTGAGGTGTTTACAATTCACCCACACTAACATATCGCAATATTCTCGTTACACACCAAGACCGTTACCCCCGATGGTGTTAACCCTCTCGAATCTACACCGTCTGGATTCGGTTCTGATACCACTTGTAACGCTTTGATCGTCACCTCTCTAAGTGGGCCCAGATCCACTCTCGGTCTATGGGTCTTCATTTACTAAGTGAGTCCCACATCCATTCCCAGCCCATGGTCTATTCATATCCGACTGCCGGTTTCCTACGTCCGTACAGCTTTAAATCACCACATATTCTTTTCCTCTGTTTTTTCCTCACTTGCACAATGCCGACAATCATTTTTCGGAAGGTCACCCATCCTAAAACTACTCCAGCATAAATACGCTTAACAATGTAGTTCTCTCAGGACCTTTGACCGAAAAGATAAGTGCACTTTTGTGATACAAAAAAGCCAAAAATCAAGTCTTTTAAACCTCTCCACAAGTCCCTAAAACCTAGGTATTACAACAATGAACAAAATATACTATGAAGATATTATTCTCTTAATTTTCTTTTTAATGAGTTGTTCTTAACACAATATGATTCATGTTTAACCAAGTCGCCTTGGTCCAGTGGTAAAGGAAGAAAAGTCCCGCCACCTGGGTTCGAGTAGCATTGGCCATGGGGGTTCAAAATTTAACATGGTTTCCTCCGGCCCCAGAAGATTAGTTCTTGGGCCTAGGAAGTCTTTAGGATCATTCCTGAGTTATCCTGAGATATTTATATTGTTTGTATGTGTGGCTATGTTGACGTATACTTCAAGTAACTGACAATTATTTTTCCTTCTTTTTTCCTGGTCAAATATGTAAAATAATATTATCTTTTTGATTGGTTTCCCTGGAGATGAACTGAAAATTATTTTCTTAGCTTATTATGTTTCAATACTGGTCAAGTAATATAATTATATTATACATAATTAAATATGTATTTTCAGCATATTTAGTTAAGGTTTCAAAATATTATATGCTTAACTAAATATGCTTAAAATCTTATGGTTGTAAATATTACTTGACCAATATTGAAAAGGTTCTCTAAATATTATTACTTGACCAATATTGATGGTTGTATATATTATCTTAATATTATTTATTTTAGCTTAACTTAAGGGTGTTATTTGATTCTTTTTTCTAAAGAATTTTGATGACTTCAGTAAAATCATAGAAAATGAATAAGTGAAAGAATTTAAAGGACTGCTAGAGAGTTTTCAATAATTTTATTAGTTTTTATATAAGCTTGTAAAGTCTCCCAAACAATTTTTCTATTTCAATGATACATTCTATGACTTTGTTTTCTGAAGAGTGTATAAAATCATAAACCAATAATATAATAATTGAATTCATTGACAATCCTAGATTCTTTTGTTTTAGTTGAATAACACAAAATTTTTGTTCACTTTATAAAATTCTGAATCAAATAACTTCAAATTTATTAAAATTTTCAGTGACTTTTTACAAATCACAACTAATCAGACCAAACTTTAATAGAGTTTAACAAAATCTTGATTTAATAACAACAGATTCTACATAACATTTAAAGTTATTACGATAACATCATAAATATGAAAGAAAATAATTTTGAAGACATTATTTATTATGAAATGGAGGGAGTATAAGATTCACAATAATAGAGTCAATATATGCAACACATTTACCAAATCTATTCACGCGAAGATGTATTGGCTGATTTTATTTTTCATTTCTTACATTTTATTATTCCTTAACTTATATTAGCTTTTATTTAACTTCTAGAAAATGTATGGCTTGAAAATCAATCTAACTTTGATTTGGTAAAGTTTATGTACTCCGCTCTAGTTCTTCCCTGTATATTCAAAAACATGTGAAAATTATAGATTTTTTTTTTTTAAGTAGATACCAATACATTTGATTATATAATTTAATCTTAGACACGTATTAGTTATTTCTAGTATTAAATATCAGCACAACAACATTTTTGTGTATTAACACAGAAGCCACGAGCATATCTTAGTCTTGCAGTACAAATATGATTGCAGAGTTCTCGTCCTCCCGTGGGACACACGTTATGCCCAAAACATTTGAGAAATGGACGCACTATTCGGCTAGGTCGATAACCTATATACATTATTAACAATAATCATACCCATTAACAAAGAGTTAAAGCATCATGATGATAATTACAAAATGAAGGTATGATTAACAGTAACATTACCTAGACTTTCAGCAGTTGTAGGAAGAGAATGAACAAAAGATATGATGAAAATGATAGTAAAACAAAATGCCACCAAAGTTTTCATAGTGATAGCCTATGTTGCATGGAAACTCTTTTTGAGGTGCGTTTCCCGTTTCCGAAACGTTTCGGAAACATAAACTCTTGGAAATTCGGAAACAAGTCACAGAAACACGATTCCTAAAAATCTATGTTTGGAAACACGATGGAAACTCCGTTTTCGTTTTGGAAACACGATGGAAACTATTATTTATAATTACAAATTTAATAAATAAATAAATTGAAATTATAAGAATTTATGATACATATAATGATAAAAAATATAATATAATTAGTAGCTTAAAAGTTAAAATCCCTAAATATAGGAATTTAGGGATCGAGTCCTGGCTTCTACGAATATAGGAATTTGGCTAATGGGCCGGCCAGTTGTGGCCCAAATGGTTGAAAAAAAAAAAAAAGTTAAAATCCCTAAATATATGGTGATGCTGGTCAAAAAATTTGATTTTGAACGTTTTTTTTACAGTTTTACTTTTAATAAAACTATTTAATATTTATGTTTTGAATTTGTGTTGTTTCACTTTTTTAAAATATAGTTTTTATGTTTGGGGATTTATTATATATATATATATATCTGTATATGTATATTCGTTTCCTACACGTTTCCATTACTTAATTTTCGAAAAAACCCGTTTCTCGTTTCCGAAACGTTTCGTTTCCGCGTATCCGTTTCCGTTTCCATGCAATATAGGTGATAGCTACTATTTTAGTGATATTCTCTCAACTTTTTTTTTTAATGAGTTGTTCTTCACCTAGACTGATTATATAATATGCAAAATATGTTTCAAGTTTTTTTTCCTAGTCAAAGATGCAAAATAATATGATCTTTTAATTTCTTTTCCTATAGATGTATTAAAAATTATTTTCTTAGCTTATTATGCTTCAATACTGGTCAAGTAATATTAATTATTTTATACATAATTAAATATGTATTTTTCAGCATATTGACTTAAGGTTTTCCAATATTATAGGCTTAACTAAATATGCTTTAAAAATATTACTTGACCAGTATTGAAAAATTTCTCTAATTATTATTACTTGACCAGTATTGATGGTTCTATGAATTATCTTAATATTGATTCTTTTAGCTTAACTATTCAGCATACGCAAAAATTTCTGATGGTTGTAACAAAGAAAACAGTTGGTAAAGATTGTCTTTGCAATATTTGGGGTGAATTACTTAAATATTACTCATTTTAGGTAATACTATCAGAATCTACAAAAAAAATTTTATTACTAGAATGTTTCGGGTATTTTCAAAATACCCAGCGTGCCCCTGTTTTATGTTACCGGAAAAATGTTATTATAAAAATGCTATTGCCACGTCAGACGCCACGTCAGAAATCGCTGACATGTAACCATAACTCAGCCGTAACGCGTTACAGAGTATATTGCGGCTGAGTTATAGGTATGTTGTGGCTGAGTTATCAGAAAAAACATTTGAGTAAGAGCGGACGGCTGACTTATGAAAATCTGGCTGAGTTATGCTCATAAGTCAGCCAAGCGTTACGGCTGACTTATTAAAATCTGGCTGAGTTATGCTCTAACTCAGCCGTCCTTATGGCTGAGTTTTCACCCGATGGTTGAGTTGTCAAAATTTTGGCTGATTTATCAATACGACACGACTGAGTTGTCAAAATTTTGGCTGAGTTATCACTACGACACGGCTGAGTTACCATTTTCTGACTGGCTGAGTTATGAAAAACGGCTGACTTATGAGATGTTGTTACGGCTGAGTTATGGTAAAAAAACAATAACTCAGCCGTGATAGGCTGACTTATTGACAACTCAGCCATTTGACGGCTGACTTATTAGCAAAAGATTAATTACTAGAATGTTATTCAGTTACGGCTGACTTATCAAACGATACGGCTGAGTTATATATTTTCAGTTGATGAAGCGGCTTAGTTTGGCAGCAATTTTTTTTTTCTTTTTAATTACTGTAATGTTTTTCATGTTGTGGCTGAGTTTTAATTAGGCCGAGTTATGGTATTGTTTGATGGCTGACTTGCCACGTCGGACGTAGCGTTCATGTCAGCATTCCATGTCATCATCTTTTTTCTCCGGAAATACGAAACGTCGTTCGAGTCTTGTTCTTCAACTGGTTAATAAGTGAACTATTTACCTTCTTTTTCACCTTGTTCTTCTATTTCTTCTTCACTTTCTTCTTCACCTTGTTCTTCTACTTCTTCTCCACCTTGTTCTTCATTCATGGATTCATTTCCGGTACTAGTTGTGTCCGGTAATTGGATAAAGACACAGAGATATGTATTTAACTCCGACGATAGAGGGTGTATAGTTGTGCAAATAGATGGAGGCACAACACACGAGAAGCTTGTGAAGCTTGTTCTTGAAGACTACCGATTGGACTTGTTTAGCCATGAGCTAAAGCTGAGCTACATGTTCTCGAACAGGGCAATGAAACATATGGCGCATGATACTCCACCAGGTTTTGTCTCCAATGATCGACAGTTGCAATGTTTTTTAGGGCTATGGAAAACCGATCAGCTACGTCTCTGTGTAGAGTTTTCGGCGAAAAAGTCTGCAGAAACTAGTGGAGCTAGAGGAAGTATGATTCGGCGAAGCAGACTCGAAAGCAGAATCTACATACGAAGTGTGCGGTGGGGGATTTGAAGGCACTTGTTTTGATTATGGTAAGATCGTTGACAAAGAAAATGAAGAAGAAGAAGAAGAAGCTGTCGAAGTAGCATCTGACGAAGAAGAAGACGATGAATTTTCAACCCGATTTGATGTTTTCGACGACTCCGATGGTGAGTCATCTGATGACGAGAAGTTTTCTGTATTGGGAAAGCCTCAAAGTAAAGTGGAAGACCCACCTACTCCGCCTCCTCAGAAGAAAGCTCATAAAGATGATAACTTTGCGGGATCGAAGATGAATACGGAGGCTATTAGGTTGGAGGTGTCAACGCTAAAAATTGTTGTAGGACAACAATACAGTAGCAAAAAGCAGCTCAGGAATCACGTGAAACTTATTTCGGTTAGGGATGGATTTGATTTTAATGTACCAACCTCAAATCCGAGACAAGTGGTTTTTAGGTGTTTTGTTAAAGGATGTCTTTGGAGAGTTCGTGCATCAGTACAAGGGGATGACCCGGATTTTCATGTTCGTGTATACGATTCGGAACACACATGTTCTGTGACGGAACGTTCTACTAAATGCCGCCAATCAACAGCTGATGTATTGGCAGGTCTTTACAGGGACTATCTTGGTGATCTTGGTCCGGATGTTAAACCTTAAAGTGTCGGAGTCATTTTCAATAAGCAATTTAGTCTAAAGGTAATTACTATGTTTCGACTGACTTATTGATAATAATGGCTGACTTATAGTTATGTATAGGCTGAGTTATTTACATTTTACGGCTCATTTATTGATTATTTACGGATGACTTATTCAAATGTATCGGCTGAGTTATATATATATATATATATATATATTATGGCTGATTTATTAAATTGCTGGTGTCAACAGATGGGTTATTGAAAGGCATATCGAACGCTGCTGAATGCAAGGCAGATCGATCAGGGAACTCCTGAGGAAAGTTGTAGCGAGTTGCCTTCTTACATATACAAGTTAAGAAGGGAAAATCCGGGTACAGTCACGCGTCTTCAAATAGGTGTTGAAGATAGATTCAAATATGTTTTTATTGCTTTTGGTGCAAGTATTGCTGGGTTTGCTTTCATGCGCAAAGTTGTTGTTGTCGATGGAACGTTTCTCCATGGTAGTTACAAAGGGACGCTTCTAACAGCCCTAGCTCAGGATGGTAACTTTCAAATTTTCTCATTGGCTTTCGCTGTTGTTGACACTAAAAATGATGAGTCTTGGCGTTGGTTCTTTACACAACTCAAAGTTGCCATTCCAGAAGAAAAGGATCTTGCGATAATCTCCGACAGACATAAGTCAATAGGGAAAGCGATTGGTCAACTGTATCTGTTGGCTTCGCGTGGAATTTGCACTTACCATTTGTATAAGAACATCTTGGTGAAGTTCAAAGGAAAACATTTGTTCCCTCTGGTGAAAAAAGCGGCAAAGTGTTTTAGGCTAACTGATTTTAATGAGGCTTTCAATGAGATTGAAGCACGTCATCCCGAACTACATGGATACCTCCAACAAGCTGGAGTCCGAATGTGGGTGCGTGTTCATTTCCCGGGTGAAAGGTACAATTTAATGACAACGAAGATTGCAGAATCAATGAACAATGCACTGTCAAATGCTAGAAGTCTTCCCATAGTTCGACTTCTAGAATCGATACGGGATATGATGACCAGATGGTTTTCTGAATGGAGAGAGGATGCAAAATCGCAGCTAACAACACTCACTCGAGGTGTTGAGAAACTGTTACAGGTAAGTTTACATAAGTCAGTCGTCAATGTTGATAACTCAGTCATAACAGTTACAATATCTCAGCCATTATTGTTTCCTTATCTCAGCCACTACCATTATAGTTTTCATAACTCAGCCATTGTTGTTTCAATAACGCAGCCGTAATTATTTTCATAACTCAGCCTAAAACGTGTTTTCTTAATAGGACCGTGTCACCGCAGCAAGACTTATGGAGGTACAAACGATTGATGCTGTACATGTGCAAGTGAAATATGGATCATCTTTGCATGTTGTAAATTTAGAAATAAAAAGTTGCACATACCGTCGTTTCGACCACGAGAAAATACCATGCATCCATGCAATCGCAGCTGCAGAGCATATGCATGTGTCTCGTATATCCATGTGCGATCCGAAATTTAGGAGTTTCGATTTGGTTAACGGATGGACTGGTTCAATCATGCCTCCAGATGAATCATTCCCTGTTCCTGAAGTTGTGGATAATCAGAAGTGCCTGCCTCCGATTGTTGTGAACCAGCCAGGAAGACCAAAGAAGCGTAGGATTAAATCATCTTTGGAAGTTGCCACTGAAAATAAACGCCCTAGGAAGCAACACGCATGTTCGCGATGTAAGCAAGTTGGGCACAATGCCAAAACTTGTGCTCTATAGTTAGGGAGATTTATTTTATTTTGTGTTATTACTCATCTGTCAAGTACTATAACTCAGCCATCACATGAATTGATAACTTAGCTATAACTCACTATAACTCAGTCATCACATGAATCGACGAGACATTTCATCCTGTATCACGATAACTCAGCCGTCATAAAATATAACTCAGCCATATAATCAGTCGTATAAATATTAGTCGTTTGTTTTCATATTGTTTCTTTCGATAACACAGTCATAACTCACTATAACTCAGCCATGACATGAATCGACTATATCTTTCTTTTTCCCGCAAAACTATAACTCAGCCGTTAAGCAATATTTTGGCAAGTTAACCTAATAATAGACGCGATCTTTCTTTTGATAACTCAGCCATATAGATTTTTTATTTTGATAACTCATCCGTTATTCACTATAACTCAGCCGTCACATGAATCGACGTGATCTTTCGTGTTCCCGTAAAACTATAACTCAGCCTCAAAGTGAGAGTAGATACTAAAATGTGGAAGCATGAAAGGTGGATACATAGAATTAGCCGAAGAAAATAGGGACGTTTAATACATGAAAAAAGATGGGAAACTAGACGAATAAATAGAAAATAATTATTTTAAAATAAACAGATATTAGAGACACGAATTGATAAGGTAAAACTGGAAATCACTGCTGGAAACCCTAAAGGATCTCAGAGACTTTGAGGGACAACCGCAGAAGGTAACAATTTTTGCACATGATTTCATAGTCTCCATAGCGGAGAGAATGGAAACCATAATCCATACAACACATCACAGCACAAGCGGGTGAAGGGAGTGGCGGGCTGTCAGGATAGCGATGGGAGGCTGAGTATGAGTTTTTCCGGGCTGTATTAAAACAAGATAAATCATCCAGAAAATAATTACCGGTTACAATGGCATCCGAAGACATAAGAGGATAATTATTTGCATCAAACAGCTGGAGGTAATGGACGGCCATAACCTCATTCCCTTGACAAATACTTAGTACCCCACATGCTAAGATGGCATAAGCATCGGCCGTACAATACGACTGAGAATATTAATCCCACGTTGGATATCTCTATCCTCAGCCACAACCCTTAGCCCTTCGAAGTAAATGGCAATGGGGTTGCCGGCGTCAAAGCATTTGACGAAGAAAGGCATGTGCCACCCTTCAATTTGGAGGCCACCATCAGGGGCATTGGATGTGTTGATTTTTGATGAGGATCAGTACAAAGGCAATAGATAGCAGTTGTCTTTAGAACTTCTTTACTGTATACTGCATTTTTCCCCCTACGACCAGCCCTTAAAATAGAACCAAGTGAGGTCCATCCACCATAATCTGCAACAAGGGAAACGATTTTTATGAAAACGTCGTCGGGGAGATCCGGCATCTTGGGTGCTAGAGCGGACATAGTGTTGTAAAAAATAATTTTATTATAGTTTGTAGTTGAGAGGTTGATATGCTCAAATTAACCCTAGAGCTACTCTCTCAAATTAAGAGATCACTGTAATACTTAGGGGTCGAATTCCACAAGGACTCAAGACTACACAATAAATTATAGAGTTTTGTTATTACGTTAAACTGATCAAAATTATCTCATCTTTTTTTTTTTTTTTTTTTAAAGCACTGAAGGGAAGAGAGAGGGGACAAGAAGTCTAGTCCACTGATTTCCAACCCCAAAATAAGAGATTAAGTCTGGTTAAAATCCTGATAAAAGTTGAGACAACGTTAGTTCAATCAGATATCCATTGAATAAGGGCTTTCAGGATTGTTGACAAGGCTCATAGTCTTTCTAAGTTTCAGTTATGAGATCAAGCATAAACAAATAATCATTAGAGTGTTAGCTAAATAAGAGAAATCATTAATCAAGATCATAATTCCCAAAGACAAAAAGAAAAATTTTGAAAAATTTGACTCAAACTTTATGGTTTTGACTGATACAACTCAAACTCAAAAACAAAAAATATAGTTAGTAACTAACATCCCCCAGACTTAAACAACACTGTCCCCAGTGTTATCAAGTAAGAGGAAAGCAAAAATAAAAATAAAATAAATAAAAATCAAAATCAAAAGAAAAAGAAAAACGTGCGAGTGGGTTGCCTCCCACTAAGCGCTTGTTTTCAGTCATTAGCTTGACTGTGTTGGAGCTCAGGCATCCGGAGGAGCAGAACATGGCATTGAAGTCCTCTTCATCGAAGGTGGTGTATAAGCTTTAGGTGCATGAGGTCTGCCAAGGATGTTAAGAACATGACCATCGCGGGACTTAGGTATGGGAGGGTATCTTTTCTGTCCTACAAAATCATCAACAGAAGAAACAAGCACTCTACAATAATCTCGTGGCTTGGTTAACTGCAAAACAGTTTTTATCTCATTGAAATTCTTGTTGATGATAGGAGGAAGTTTAGGAGAAGGAGAAGCATACCTTGGCCTTACCTGAGGGCTCTGGAGTGTGGATTGGTGACTCTTCTATTTGGGAACAGGTTTCTGACTTGGAGCATCAGTTTTGGACAAGCTTAGTCTCGGTCGTGGAGGGGTGTTGATCGATACCCTCTTGGTGGTGTCGATCGACACTGCTTCTGATGCTCGTGAATTTGCTTCTCTGCAGCTTATCTGAGCAATCTTCTCAACAGAAAACGTCTGTCCATCAATGGTAGGAGCTCTCCTCAGTTTATCCATCTCAAAACTCATACTCAAACCATCCACATTCAGTGTTATGTGTCCTTTCTGCACATCTATGATTGCATCAACTGTAGCTAAGAAAGATCTTCCTAAGATGAGAGGATCTTTAGGCTCTTGATCATACTTCAGCACCACAAAGTCAGTGGGAATCATGAAGTTGCCAACCTTAACTGGAATATCCTCTAAAACATCTTCAGGAATTCTTTGGGAGCGATCAGCCAAGATAAGAGAAATCTGAGTTGGCTTGAATTCTATCAACCCAAGTCTCACAGCAACAGAATGTGGCATCAAGTTGATGCTAGAGCCAAGGTCACAAAGTGAGTGAGAAAACCTTCCTGCTGAGATTGAGCAATCAAGTACAGAGCTTCCAGGATCTGGTAACTTCTTAGCAGTCCTACATTGAATGATTGCACTCACTTCCTTAGAGACAACCACCTCCTGCTTTCTCTCCTTCTTCCTCTGAACAGGCTGGTTCAACAGAATTGCACTAACATCCTTAGTTAGCAAGGCTCCTTCTTCAGGGCTCAAACCATTGGATACCATTCTCTTGACATAGCGTTTTAGTGGTGGTGAAAGCTTTACTGCATCAATCAATGGCATCTCAATCATCACCTTGTCCATCATTGCCTTGCATCTAGCTTCCTCCATCTCCTGCTTAGACTTTCTTGGCTTGGGAAAATGAACCTTAGGCTTGTAGACCCTTTCAGCAGCTGGAACCTGAGATTTTGCAGTTTCTGGGTTCGTCTTAGAGGAGTGTCGACCGACACCCAGGTGATGTCGGTCGACACCAACATCTGGAGTTGAAAGATTTGACAATTTTTCACCCTGTTCTGCAGAAACAATTTCAACATCATCTTCATCCCTCACAGATATGGCATTACATGCATGCTTGGGGTTTGATTCAGTTCTTCCAGGAAGAAAACCCTTTTGCCTTTTTACGGATCCAGCTGTTTGTGCAACCTGACTTTTCAGCTTCTTGACATGAATGTTCAAAGCTTCCAACTTCCCATTAAGATCTGTGTATACATTGTCAAGTTTTCCATTGAAAGTCACTGTCATTTGCTCCTGACCTTGCAAAAGCTGCTCAAGCATAGCTTCCATCTTACTACTTTCAGCTGTTTTTGGAGGAGGAGACTGATATGAACTTTTGCCATAAGTCCTAGTGTACCCAGTGCCCTGTTGCTGCTGCTGATACTCTGGCTTGGAAGTGTAGCCTGAAAAGTTCCCACTGTAAGGCCTGTTGCCTTGCTGATTACTGAATCTATGACCTTGATTTCCATAGACAAAGTTGACATCGGCTTCTTCATTCCTTGTCTCAGGTTGTGGCTCAAATGTCTCAACTTCAGCAGCAAAGTGAACTGACTTCTTGCCCACAAGGAGATTATGCACTGAATCCAGCTTAGCATTAACAGAAGCTAACTGGTCGGAATCATATCCTCCATGTAATATCTTCCTTTCAGCATCTGCTCTCTTAGTACTATTGCTAGCAGCTAACTTCTCAATCAAACATTCAGCATCTTCTGGAAGTCTTGTCTTGAAATTCCCATGACTTGCAGCATCTAAAGCCAATTGATACTCCCAGTCACACCCTCTGAAGAAGATACTTAGCAATTGAACCTTTGAGAAACCATGGTGTGGACAGTCCCTTTGGTAAGCCTTGAATCTCACCCAAGCTGCTTTGAAAGCTTCATCTGGTCTTTGCTTAAAAGAAGACAGCTTGATTCTCAACTCATCTTGACATTGCATCATCATAGAAGTAGTTGAGAAAGCCACCTTGACATCACGCCAGTTTGTCAATGATCCAGCTGGCAACTGCTTCAACCACTGAGATGCCTCTCCCGCAAGTGAGTAAGGGAAGAGTTTGCAGAAGATGTAGTCCTCAGTCACCCCATTAGATTTGATGCTAGTCACCAGATCCTCAAAATGCTCAATGTGGTCCAAGGGCTTCTCGTTGGGCAAAGCAGAGAAAGGTCTCTGTCCAACTAGTTGAAAGTAAGCAGGTTTCAACTCAAAATCGTTCCTCTAGAATGGAGGTGGAACAATAGCGGACCGGTTCTCATACACCAGATCAGTCCGGTTGTAGTCAGCAATGGTCCTGATCAAGTCTCGGTTGTGCTCCTGTCTTCGAACCGGGTTTTGGACGTGGTTGGCAGCTCCACGTATGTCTGCTGCAGGTGGGTGTCGATCGATGCCACCTGGTTGGTGTCGATCGACACCAAGATTCGGATCATTAACGACACCAGCTTGCTGGTTCACGACAGCCTGCTCTTTGACAACAGGTTCATCAATCACGTTTCCTTCTGCATCAAGCTTTTGGCCCTGCTCATTGCGCAAGTGGCCCTCTTGATCCCTCAAAACACCAGCCTCATCACGCATCAGAATGATTGGATTAACCATCTTCAGAGATTTAGCTGCTTTTCTATTCTCACGCTCAAGTTTTCCCAACTCTTGGTTTGACAAATTCACACTTGGACCAGACTTGTTGCTCCTTGTGTGAGGTCTATGAGGCATGCACCTGAAACACCAAAGAGAAGAAAAACAAAAACGTGTAAGTAGAAAATAAAAATAAAAATTTAGACGAAATTAAAAACTCAAATCTAATGGTAGATCAGAGAGTCCCCGGCAACAGCCCCAAAATTTGATATGCTCAAATTAACCCTAGAGCTACTCTCTCAAATTAAGAGATCACTGTAATACTTAGGGGTCGAATTCCACAAGGACTCAAGACTACACAATAAATTATGGGTGAATTACTCAAATGTTACTCATTTTAGGTAATATTACCAGAATCTACAAAATTTTTTTTATTACTAGAATGTTTCGGGTATTTTCAAAATACCCAGCGTGCCCCTGTTTTATGTTACCGGAAAAAACGTTATTACAAAAATGCCATTGCCACGTCAGAAATCGCTGACGTGTAACCATAACTCAGCCGTAACGCGATACAGAGTATGTTGCGGCTGAGTTATAGGTATGTTGCAGCTGAGTTATCGGAAAAACATTTGAGTAAGAGCGGACGGCTGACTTATGAAAATCTGGCTGAGTTATGCTCATAAGTCAGCCAAGCGTTATGGCTGACTTATTAAATTTGGCTGAGTTATGCGCGTAACTCAGCTGTAGTAATGGCTGAGTTTTCACCTGATGGTTGAGTTGTCAAGATTTTGGCTGAGTTATCGCTACGACACGGTTGAGTTGTCAAAATTTTGACTGAGTTATCACAACGACACGGCTGAGTTGCCATTTTCCGACTGGCTGAGTTATGAAAAATGGCTGACTTATGAGATGTAGTTACGGCTGAGGTATGGTAAAAAAACTATAACTCAGCCGACATAGGCTGACTTATCGACAAGTCAGCCGTTTGACGGCTGACTTATTGGCAAAAGATTAATTACTAGAATGTTTTTCAGTTACGGCTGACTTATCAAACAATACGGCTGAGTTACATATTTTCAGTTCATGAAGCGGCTGAGTTTGGCAGCAATTTTTTTTGCTTTTTAATTACTGCAATGTTTTTCGTGTTGTGGCTGAGTTTTAGTTAGGCTGAGTTATTGTATTGTTTCATGGCTGATTTGCCACGTCGGATGCAACATCCATGTCAGCATTCCATGTCATCATCTTTTTTCTCCAGAAATACGAAACGTCGTTCGACTCTGGTTCTTCAACTGGTTAATAAGTGAACTATTTACCTTCTTATTCACCTTGTTCTTCTACTTCTTCTTCACTTTCTTCTTCACACCTTGTTCTTCTACTTTTGTTCTTCTCCACCTTGTTCTTCATTATATTTCATGGATCCAGTGCCCGTACTAGTTGTGTCCGATAATTGGATAAAGACACAGAGATATGTATTTAACTCCGACGAGAGAGGGTGTATAGTTGTGCAGATAGATGGAGGCACAACATACGACAAGCTTGTTAAGCTTGTTCTTGAAGACTACGGATTGGACTCGTTTAGACATGAGCTAAAGCTGAGCTACATGTTCTCGAACAGGGCAATGAAACATATGGCGCATGATACTCCACCAGTTTTTGTCTCCAATGATCGACAATTGCAATGTTTTTTGGGGCTATGGAAAACCGATCAGCTACGTCTCTGTGTAGAGTTTTCGGCGAAAGAGTCTACAGAAACTAGTGGAGCTAGAGGAAGTATGATTCGGCGAAGCAGAGACTCGAAAGCAGAATCTACATACAAAGTGTGCGGTGGGGGATTTGAATGCACTTGTTTTGATTATGGTAAGATTGTTGACAAAGAAAACGAAGAAGAAGCTGTCGAAGTAGCATCTGACGAAGAAGAAGACGATGAATTTTCAACCCGATTTGATGTTTTCGAGGACTCCGATGGTGAGTCATCTGATGACGAGAAGTTTTCTGTATTGGGCGAGCCTCAGAGTACAGTGGAAGACCCACCTACTCCGCCTCCTCAGAAGAAAGCTCATAGAGATGATAACTTTGCCGGATCGAAGATGAATCCGGAGGCTATTAGGTTGGAGGTGTTAACGCTAAAAATTGCTGTAGGACAACGATACAGTAGCAAAAAGCAGTTTAGGGATTACGTGAAACTTATTTCGGTTAGGGATGGATTTGATTTTAATGTACCAGTCTCAAATCCGAGACAAGTGGTTTTTAGGTGTTGGGTTAAAGGATGTCTTTGGAGAGTTCGTGCATCTGTACAAGGGGATGACCCGAATTTTCATGTTTGTGTATACAATTCGGAATACACATGTTCTGTGACGGAACGTTCTACTAGATGCCATCAATCAACAGCTGATGTACTGGCAGGTCTTTACAGGGACTATCTTGGTGATCTTGGTCAGGATGTTAAACCTAAAAGTGTCCGAGTCATTTTCAATAAGCAATTTAGTCTAAAGGTAATTACTATGTTTCGACTGACTTATTGATAATAATGGTTGAGTTATATGTATGTATAGGCTGAGTTACTTATTGATAACAATGGCTGAGTTATAGGTATGTATAGGCTGAGTTATTTACATTTTACGGCTCATTTATTGATTATTTAATGCTGACTTATTCGAATGTATCGGCTGAGTTATTTATATATTATGGCTGATTTATTAATTTGTTGGTGTCGACAGATGGGTTATTGGAAGGCATATCGAACGCTGCTGAATGCAGGGCAGATCCATCAGGGAACTTATGAGGAAAGTTTTAACGAGTTGCCTTCTTACATATTCAAGTTAAAAAGGGAAAATCCGGGTACAGTCACGCGTCTTCAAATAGGTGATGAAGATAGATTCAAATATGTTTTTATTGCTTTTGGTGCGAGTATTGCTAGGTTTGCTTTCATGCGCAAAGTTGTTGTTGTCGACGGAACGTTTCTCCATGGTAGTTACAAAGGGACACTTCTAACAGCCCTAGCTCAGGATGGTAACTTTCAAATTTTCCCATTAGCTTTCGCTGTTGTTGACACTGAAAATGATGAGTCTTGGCGTTGGTTCTTTACACAACTCAAAGTTGCCATTCCAGACGAAAAGGATCTTGCGATAATCTCCGACAGACATCAGTCAATAGGGAAAGCGATTCGTCAAGTGTATCCGTTGGCTTCACGTGGAATTTGCACTTACCATTTGTATAAGAACATCTTGGTGAAGTTCAAAGGAAAACATTTGTTCCCTCTGGTGAAAAAAGCGGCAAAGTGTTTTAGGCTAACTGATTTTAATGAGGCTTTCAATGAGATTGAAGCACGTCATCCCGAACTACATGGATACCTCCAACGAGCTGGTGTCCGAATGTGGGTGCGTGTTCATTTCCCGGGTGAAAGGTACAATTTAATGACAACGCTCACTCGAGGTGTTCCCATGCACTGTCAAATGCTAGAAGTGTTCCCATAGTTCAACTTCTAGAATCGATACGGGATATGATGACCAGATGGTTTTCTGAATGCAGCAAACAACGCTCACTCGAGGTGTTGAGAAACTATTACAGGTAATTTTACATAACTCAGTCGTCAATGTTGATAACTCAGCCGTAACAGTTACCATATCTCTGCCATAATTGTTTCCTTATCTCAGCCATTACCATTATAGTTTCCATAACTCAGCCATTGTTGTTTCAATAACTCAGCCATAATTGCTTTCATAACTCAGCCTAAAACGTTTTTGTTTTTTGTTCTACTTCCTTATAGGACCGTGTCACCGGAGCAAGACTTATGGAGGTACAAACGATTGATGCTGTACGTGTTGAAGTGAAATATGGATCATCTTTGCATGTTGTAAATCTAGAAATAAAAAGTTGCACATGCCGTCGTTTCGACCACGAGAAAATACCATGCATCCATGCAATCGCAGCTGCAGAGCATATGGATGTGTCTCGTATATCCATGTGCGATACGAAATTTAGGAGTGTCGATTTGGTTAACGGATGGGCTGGTTCAATCATGCCTCCAGATGAATCATTCCCTGCTCCTGAAGTTGTGGATAATCAGAAGTGCTTGCCTCCGATTGTTGTGAACCAGCCAGGAAGACCAAAGAAGCGTAGGATTAAATCATCTTTGGAAGTTGCCACTGAAAATAAACGCCCTAGGAAGCAACACGCATGTTCGCGATGTAAGCAAGTTGGGCACAATGCGAAAACTTGTGCTCTATAATTTATTTTGTGTTATTACTCATCTGTCAAAGTATTATTACTTTATTTTGTGGTATTACTCATCTGTCAAGTAGTATAACTCAGCCATAACACACTATAACTCAGCCATCACATGAATCGACGAGATATTTCGTCCTGTATCATGGTAACTCAGTCGTAATAAACTATAACTCAGCCATATAATCAGTCGTATAAATCATTCGTTTGTTTTCATATTGTTTCTTTGATAACTCAGTCATGACATGAATCGACTATATATTTCGTTTTCCCGTAAAAGCTATAACTCAGCCGCAAATTTTATAACTCAGCCATGACATTAAACTTCGCTAAAATCGTTTTGATTAGTTTCCATTACACTTCATCCAAACAACAACAAAAAATATATATAATAACAACGCCTAAACGAGAGATCCGGGAGCCCAATCGAAAAGTTTCGCCACCAACCCTCTAGCGTTTTGGACGGTCCTACAATCGCAGAACGGGAGCGGGGCCAGATATGTCAGTCTCCAATGGTTCCTCCACTGCAAGTTCGTTCACCGCAATTCGACAGAAATCTCGTACCCGTTGTAAGGCCTCTAGCCTTTCGATTGGCAATCCGGAGCCTCTGGACATCATGTCCTCTATAAAGGCACATGGGAAATTGACGCTCGCGGAAGGCTTCACCCGATGACTCCAGGAAATTGACGTATCGGATTAACCTAGTCAAGCAAGCTCGATAGGCCCAGACATCCGTCACGAATGGGAAGGCGGTTTCCCTCAGGGTTTCGCGATCGCCTTTCGGGAGATCGGGTACATCCATCTGATCGACCAGTTCTTTGCAAGCCTTGTGCTCATCAAGTAGACGGACCATTCGCCAGTGTGCCAAGAAGTAACCTTTGACGATAAGGTCTTCCAGGACTAGAATGGTTCCCTCTAAACGGTAAAAACGATGGAGCTGGTCAAGTTTCAGCCGAAGCGCCCGAATATACGCGCCCATCCTCTTTCGCCGAGCTTGGTACTCTCGGAGTTCTAGCTGAAGGGGAGACACACCAGGGTCGACAGTATTTGAGTTCGGAGCAACCTCACGAGATCGGGACGTCTCTCCTACCTCCTGTGGAATGGGATTTTCCGGCTCCCGATTGTCGGATGCGGCGGCTATCCTTTCCCGGGCCTGTCTCAGCAATGCGGATCGAGTTCTTGCTGGCATCCTTCTATTTCTTACGCTGGTGGAAGTTAGAATGATTTATTCCCCCAACCTTCATCCCTATTTATATAGAGTAATGGGATGTAACCGCCGCTGAGTCCACCAATCAGACTGCTTTGAAAATTCCGCTGTGTCCCGAGAATAACTATAAAAGACCGTGCAACACATTTAATGAAACGCGTCTTTCGTTTTCCCGTAAAGCTATAACTCAACCGTTAAGCAATATTTTGGCAAGTTAACCTAATAATTACAAAAACATTTCTTTTGATAACTCAACCATATAGATCAGTCGTTTGTTTTCATATTGTCTTTTTCGATAACTCAGTCATGACTCACTATAACTCAACCATGACATGAATCGACTATATCTTTCGTTTTCCCGTAAAGGTATAACTCAGCCGTTAAGCAATATTTTGGCAAGTTAACCTAATAATAGACGCGACCTTTCTTTTGATAACTCAGCCATATAGATTTTTTATTTTGATAACTCATCCGTTATTCACTATAACTCAGCCGTCACATGAATCGACGTGATCTTTCGTGTTCCCGTAAAACTATAACTCAGCCTCAAAGTGAGAGTAGATACTAAAATGTGGAAGCATGAAAGGTGGATACATAGAATTAGCCGAAGAAAATAGGGACGTTTAATACATGAAAAAGATGGGAAACTAGACGAATAAATAGAAAATAATTATTTTAAAATAAACAGATATTAGAGACACGAATTGATAAGGTAAAACTGGAAATCACTGCTAGAAACCCTAAAGGATCTCAGAGACTTTGAGGGACAACCGCAGAAGGTAACAATTTTTGCACATGATTTCATAGTCTCCATAGCGGAGAGAATGGAAACCATAATCCATACAACACATCACAGCACAAGCGGGTGAAGGGAGTGGCGGGCTGTCAGGATAGCGATGGGAGGCTGAGTATGAGTTTTTCCGGGCCGTCTTATAACGAGATAAATCATCCAGAAAATAATTACCGGTTACAATGGCATCCGAAGACTTCAGAGGATAATGATTTGCATCAAACAGCTGGAGGCAATGGACGGCCATATCCTCATTCCCTTGACAAATACTTAGTACCCCACATGCTAAGGTGGCATAACCATCGGCCGGTACAATACGACTGAGAATATCAGTCCCACGATGGATATCTCTATCCTCAGCCACAACCCTTAGCCCTTCGAAGTAAATGGCAATGGGGTTGCCGGCGTCAAAGCATTTGATGAAGAAAGGCCTGTGCCGCCCTTCATTTTGGAGGCTACCATCAGGGGCATTGGATGTGTTGATTTCTGATGGATCAGTACAAAGGCAATATATAGCAGCTGTTTTTAGAACTTCATCACTATATACTGCATTTTTCCCCCTACGACCAGCCCTTAAAATAGAACCAAGTGCGGTCCATCCACCATATTCTGCAGCATTTTCTGCAACAAGGGAAACGATTTTGATGAAAACGTCGTCGGGGAGATCCGGCATCTTGGGTGCTAGCGCGGACATAGTGTTGAAAAAAATAATTTTATTCTAGTTTGTAGTTGAGAGGTAATAGACTAAAGTAACGGGAATATTATAACTCAGACACTTGGTTCTATTTGTAGTTGAGAGGTAATAAATAGACTAATGATTTTAGGGTTAAGCATATTTTGGCGGGAAACCATAAGTTAAAACTATAACTCAGCCATAACATGAATTGACGTGACCTTTCGCTTTCCCGTAAAACCATAACTCAGCCGTAAAGCAATATTTTGGTGGGAAACTAAACAATAAAATTATTGCAAGTTAACCTAATTTATTGGTAAGCAATATTTTGGCGGGAAACCATAAGTTATTCCTGTAATAGATGCATCGACGAGACCTTTTCAGATTATTCCTACTGATAATTCAGCCATTACTAACTAGATCTCAGTCAATACATGAATCGATGAGAATTATGGCTGAGTTATCATTAGAAACGAAGGTCATTTCTTCAAATTGTTTATAATGATAACTCAGTCATCATTCTCTATAACTCAGCCGTCACATGACCTGTAACTCAGCCATATAGATTGTTCCTATAACTCAGTCATAACTCACTATAACTTGGCAGTTAAGCAATATTTTGGCAAATTAACCTAATAATAGAATCGACCTTTCTTTTGATAACTCAGCCATATATATTGTTCATTTTGATAACTCATCTGTTATTCACTATAACTCAGCCGTCACATGAATCGACGTGACCTTTCGTGTTCCCGTCAAACTATAACTCAGCCAATACATGAGAGTAGATACTAAAATGTGGAAGCATGAAAGGTGGATACATAGAATTAGCCGAAGAAAAAAAGGGACGTTTAATACATGAAAAAATGGGAAACTATACGAATAAATGGAAAACAATTATTTTAAAATAAACAGAAATTAGAGTCACAAATTGATAAGGTAAAACTGGAAATCACTGCTAGAAACCCTAAAGGATCTTAGAGACTTTGAGGGACAACCACCAAAGGTAACAGTTTTTGCACTTGATTTCAAAGTCTCCGAAGCAGAGAGAACAGGAACACATCATAGCACAAACGGGTTTAGGGAGTGACGGGCTGTCAGGATAGCGATGGGAGGCTGAGTATGAGTTTTTCTGGGCCGTATCAAAATGAGATAAATCATCCAGAAAATAATTACCGGTTACAATTGCATCCGAAGACATCAGAGGATAATGATTTGCATCAAACAGCTGGAGATAATGGATGGCCATATCCTCATTCCCTTGACAAATACTTAGTACCCCACATGCTAAGGTGGCATAACCATCGGCCGGTACAATACGACTGAGAATATCAATCCCACGCTGGATATCTCTATCCTCAGCCACAACCCTTAGCCCTTCGAAGTAAATGGCAATGGGGTTGCCGGCCTCAAAGCATTTGACGAAGAAAGGCCTGTGCCGCCCTTCATTTTGGAGGCCACCATCAGGGGCATTGGATGTGTTGATTTCTGATTAGGGATTAGTACAAAGGCAATAGATAGCAGTTGTCTTTAGAACTTCATCACTGTATACTGCATTTTTCCCCCTACGACCAGCCCTTAAAATAGAACCAAGTGCGGTCCATCCACCATATTCTGCAGCATTTTCTACAACAAGGGAAACGATTTTGATGAAAACTTTGTCGGGGAGATCCGGCATATTGGGTGCTAGCGCGGACATATTGTTGTAAAAAATAATTTTATTCTAGTTTGTAGTTGAGAGGTAATAGACTAAACACGGGAATATTATAACTCAGACACTTGGTTCTATTTGTAGTTGAGAGGTAATAAATAGACTAATGATTTTAGGGTTAAGCATATTTTGGCAGGAAACCATAAGTTATTCATGTAATAGACTAATAATCCTAGTGATAACTCAGCCGTCAAGTCATATATATATTTCAGCAATCACTTACTATAACTCAGCCATTACATGAATATACGAGACCTTTCGTTTTCCCGTAAAACTATAACTCAGCCGTTAAGCAAAATTTTGGCGGGAAACCGTAAGTTAATCTAATAATAGACGCGACCTTTCTTTTGATATCTATAACGCAGCCATCACATGAATCCGTAAAACTATAAGTCAGCCGTAAACCAATATTTTAGCGGGAAACCAGAAGTTAACCTAATAATCGACGTGACCTTTCATTTTCCTATTGTTTTTCTTTTATATTCTCTTAATTCATTGTATCGTATTTTGGCGGGAAACCATAAGTTATTCATGTAATAGACTAATAATCCTAGTGATAACTCAGCCGTTAAGTTATATATATATATATATATATATATATATAACTCAACCATAACATGAATATACGAGACCTTTCGTTTTCCCGTAAAACTATAACTCAGCCATTAAGCGATATTTTGGCGGGAAACCGTAAGTTAACCTAATAATAGACGCGACCTGTCTTTTGATAACTATAACTCAGCCATCACATGAATCCGTAAAACTATAACTCAGCCTTAAAGCAATATTTTGGCGGGAAACCATAAGTTAACCTAATAATCGACGTGACCTTTCGTTTTTCCATAAGTTAACCTATTGTTTTTCCTTTATTTTCTCTTAATTCATTGTATCGTTTCGGTTTCTTACTCATTGTATCGTTTCCTTCTTCTCCGCTCACAATATATTGCACCTACAAATCTCCTCTACAACCAATATCAATATATCCTTCGATCATTGCATACATAAGTCTCCTCTCCATCCCCTCTCAATCTATTGCATATTTTCCGATCATTACACCTATCAGTTGGTGAAGGTTGTTTTTATTTTGATAGCCAAGCTATGGACGGAGAGGGTTCCAGTAGACCTCAAAAACGCAAGGCAGACGAAGCATTATCGTCAGCAAGAGTCCCAGATTACGAGTGGGAAGAGGAATCACTATTGGCCGTGTCCGAAGCCTTTTCTCAGACAAGAGCCGCGGTCGAGGCGGAGTCAAAGCGTCGCTACACAAAACTTCTGCGTATGATGGATGAGCATATGAAGAAGAAGGAAGAGAAGACCGTCCTCGGGCATCAACTGGATCTAATCGACGCTCAACTAAACCAACTGAATCAAATCTTGGGTGGAGAACTTGTCGACTTAGCCACAGAGAACAAGAAGTTAGAGGAGATGAGAGAGATTGCGGAGGCCAATGCCGACCAGTATGTGGTTCCTCCTCCTCCTCTTGATTGGTTTTTAGAAGCTCATGGTTCCTCCTCCTCTTAATCGGTTTTTAGAAGTGAATTCCATTGTAATGTCGTCTCTTCTTCTTTATGAACCCTAAACTTGTTTTATTTTTATTTCTTTTTGTAATGTTTCATATTAATATAACTCAGCCGGTATTATGATAAATCAGCCACTAAAGATTTATAAATCAGCCATCACATGAATCGTTGAGACTTTTCGTTTTCCCATAAATATTGTAACTCAGCCGCAAAGTCATATATATCAGCCATTTATTTTCATAAAGTTTCTTGAGGTAACTCAGCCATACTCACTCTAACTCAGCCGTAACATGAATCGGTGCGACATTTCGAATTCCCGTAAATATGATATCTCAGCCGTCAAATCATATATATCATTCATTTACTTTCAAATTTTTTCTTGTGATAACTCAGCCATAAGTCACTATAAATCAGCCGTTACGTGACCTTTCGTTTTCCAATAATGGTTTTAACTCAGCCGTAAAGCGATATTTTGGCGGGAAACCATAAGTTAACCTAATAATTTTAAAATCCAGTTGTTGGCGGGAAACCATAAGTTAACCTAATAATATTAATATTCAATTGTCGAGTGATGTTCTTCTTCTTAAAAACGAAAATCCCCAAATGTCGAATGCTTAAACCCTAAAAAATCAAATTCTGGTAAATCATGAGCAATGTATCTGGAGATTCGAGTTGTGCATCAAATGTCCGAGAGAGAGGACGAGGTACAGTTGTTGGCGTACCTAAGAGATGTTGGTGTGGAGAAGCAATCGTGGCCAAAAATTCGAAATCGGAGTCAAATCCTTGTCGACGATACTTCCGTTGTGGGTATGCAGCTGCGAAGAAGGTAGAGTCTGTTCTTGGTTATGTTGAATCTGTTCTTGTTGGTTTATATTGAATCTGTTCTTGTTCCAATTGTTGTCTCCATCACCTTCATAGCTTATGAATGATGACCACGTCTTCAAGTGGGTCGATGAGGCACTGTTGGATGAGGTAGAGTCTTTCTCTGTTCAAACTGAAAAACTACAAATGGAGCTTGGGAAGGAGCTATTTGAGAGGGTTGAAGATGCAAAATCAGAATTGAAAGCAAGGATGAAGGTTATGATAGTTGTGATAGTTTTTGGTTATATAATCATGTTTGGTCTATTTAAGATAGCAGGATGAGATAGTGTATGATGGGATTATGTTTCCATAATGTTGTTGTTAATGGTTATGGATTCCAAGCAAACTAATGTTGTTGTTAGTGGTGTTTTATCAATCTTTTTTACTAACTCAGCCATATATTTACTATAACTCATCCATAACTCACTATAACTCAGCCGTCACATGACTTTTCGTTTTCCCGTAAATATTATAACTCAGCCGTCAAGTCATTTATATCACTCATTTACTTTCAAATTGTTTCTTGTGATACCTCAGCCATAACTTACTATAACTCAGCCGTCACATGACCTTTCGTTTTCCCGTAAATATTATAACTCAGCCGTCAAGTTATATATATCATTCATTTACAAGAGTATATCTGGTTTTTAGAAAGTTTTAAAAGGTTTTACAAATTGTTTATAATGATATATATCACTTTGATTTGCTTTTCTAAAAGCTTTACAAGTTGTTTCTAATATTAAAACAGTAGACTCTGAATAAAATATTTTTTAAAATAGAGTTTACAAGAGCAGTGACTGAAATATTTTATTAAAAAGTACAAAAACAAGATAAATTATTCAAGAGTTCTTAAAATAGATTTGAACTATTTAAGTTCATGTTTCAGTTTCCTCTCCCAGCATATTGAATTGTCATCTCTCTAGCCATTGCTTCAAACCTTCTCCTATCAAATTTGTAGAGGTTGGCAAGATATTCAATGGTCTGTTCCTCATCATTGACCTTTTGTTCAATCAACTTCTTCACAGCACAAGCGGGTGAAGGGAGTAGCGGGCTGTAAGGATAGCGAAGGGAGGCTGTGTATGAGTATTTCCGGGCCATCTTATAACGAGATAACTCAATCATAAAATCATTACCGGTTACAATGGCATCCGAAGACATCAGAGGATAATGATTTGCATCAAACAGCTGGAGGTAATGGACGGCCATAACCTCATTCCCTTGACAAATACTTAGTACCTCACATGCTAAGGTGGCATAAGCATCGGCCGGTACAATACGACTGATAATATCAATCCCACGCTGGATATCTCTATCCTCAGCCACAACCCGTAGCCCTTCGTAGTAAATGGCAATGGGGTTGCCGGCCTCAAAGCATTTGACGAAGTAAGGCCTGTGCCGCCCTTCATTTTGGAGGCCACCATCAGGGGCATTGGATGTATTGATTTCTGCTGGATCAGTACAAAGCCAATATATAGAAGCTTTCTTTAGAACTTCATCACTGTATACTGCATTTTTCCCCCTATGACCAGCCCTTAAAATAGAACCAAGTGAGGACTATCGATCTTCTTCAGCATCTTCTACAACAAGGGAAACGATTTTTATGAAAACATCGTCGGGGAGCTCCGGCATCTTGGGTGCTAGAGCGGACATAGTGTTGTAAAAAATAATTTTATTCTAGTTTGTAGTTGAGAGGTAATAGACTAAAGTAACCGGAATACTTGTATATATACAAAGATGGAATACTATTATATTATTTGGTTTGACCAGAGTATTACAACTCAGCTGTCAAGTGAAAATATCAGCCATTACTCTTTTGATAACTCAGCCATAACTCACTATAACTCAGTCGTAACTTGACCTTTCGTTTTCCCGTAAATAATATAACTCTTTTGATAACTCAGCCGTTATAATATATCATTCATTTACCCGTCAAGTCATATATATCACTCATTTACTTTAAAATTGTTTCTTGTGATAACTCAGCCATTACTCAGACGTCACATGACCATTCGTTCTACCGTAAATATTATAACTCAGTTGTCAACTCATGTATATCACTTTACTCAGCCATTATGTTACTATCTCAACCATAAATCAGCTGTCACATGAATCGACGAGACCTTTCGTTTGCCTGTAAATATAATAAATCAGCCGTCACATGACCTTTCGTTTTCCCGAAAATACAATAACTCAGCCATAAAATCATATTTTGGTGGGAAAAAATAGTTATATGATTTGGCGGTATTACGGTATCAAGGCAACTAACACCAGTTAGACAACACCATTTTAGCGGTATTACGATATCTCAGCCATTGCGGATTTATAAATCAATATAACTCAGTCGTTATATTAATCGACGAGACCTTTCGTTTTCCCTTATTCACCATAGCTCAGCCATACATTAGTATAACTCAGTCGTTTGCTTTCAGATTGTTTGTTGTAATAACTAAGCCATTACGTTACTGAAATATTTAATTAAAAATGGAGTTTACAACAGCAGAGACTAAAATATTTAATTAAAAAGAACAAATACAAGATAAATTATTCAAGAGTTCTTAAAAATAGATTTGAACTATTTAAGTTCATATTTAAGTTTCCTCTCCCAGCGTATTGATTAGTCATCTCCCTAGCCATTGCTTCAAACCTTCTCCTATCAGATTTGTAGAGGTTGGCAAGATATTCAATGGTTTGTCCCTCATCACTGACCTCTGGTTCAATCAACTTCTCCACTATAACTCAGCCGTCACATGACCTTTTGTTTTCCCGTTACTATTATAACTCAGACGTCAAGTCATATATATCACTCATTTACTTTCAAATTGTTTCTTGTGATAACTCAGCCATGACATGACCTTTTGTTTTCCCGTAAATATTATAACTCAGCGGTCAAGTCATATATATCACTCATTTACTTTCATATTGTTTCTTGTGATAACTCAGCCATTAATGAGAGGAGAGGAGATACTAATGACCAGCCCTTAAAATAGAACCAAGTGAGGACCATCCACCATATTCTGCAGCATTTTCTGCAACAAGGGAAACGATTTTTATGAAAACATCGTCGGGGAGATCCGGCATCTTGGGTGCTCGAGCGGACAGAGTGTTGTAAAAAATAATTTTATTCTAGTTTGTAGTTGAGAGGTAATAGACTAAAGTAACGGGAATACTTGTATATATACAGAGATGGAATAATATTATATTATTTGGTTGGACCAGAGTACAAGAAAGTTTTCCCGTAAATATTACAACTCAGCTGTAAAGTGAATATATCAGCCATTACTCTTTCGATAACTCAGCCATAACTCACTATAACTCAGTCGTAACATGACCTTTCGTTTTCCCGTATATAATAGTATAACTCAGCCGTCAAATCATATATATCATTCATTTACCTTTAAAAATTTTCTTGTAATAACCCAGCCATTACTCTCTATAACTCAGTTATAATATGTCCTTTCGTTTCCCGTATATATTATAACTCAGCCGTCAAGCGATATTTTGGCGGGAAACCATAAGTTAACCTAATAATAAACGCGATCTTTCGTTTTTCCTATTGTTTTTCCTTTATATTTTCCTCATTCATATGTCCGACTCTCTTTCATCTCTTTCATCTCTTCTTCGTTTCTATTGTTTCTCTTTATCTTCTCTTAAATCACAGATCTGTCTATCTGTTACATCTTCCTATCGACATGGAAGTTGTTCCTCACATCGATGGACAGTTTTTTAGAGATGTCGAAGCGATCATCTGCGCCACTGGTTGGGAGAATATTCCGGTTCTAAACTCTGGTGTGGGTTCCTTGGTTGACAAAACCACTGTTACGTGGTTCAAGTTCCTTCACGTTCTCTCTATCGCGATTGGAGGAATACTTCAACACAACTGGTACCATGCGTGGCCGACGTACCGCTTGATTCCCTTCCACTTTAAGAGACGGTGGTTTCTCCTCCTCGCGGTAAGATCAATAAAACAAACCATATTGATATTATTCTTTACTCTTATCGTTCTTTCCTTTAATTGTAGCGTAAATACACGTGGGATCCAAAGCATACTTTAACGGTCTGGACACAGTTTAATTTGGTGGCTAGAATGATATTCAGATCCCAGATACATGCTCTCAAGAGGATATGGGCGAGTGGTGGCAATAAACCCAAGATGCTGACTAGCATAGTTTGGAATGATTTGGTCGATATGTTTGAAGAATTTGGCCCAGATGACGTCGGTTTCAAAAACTGATTGTCATTGTACTTTTGTGTCGTCTTCTACATGAACTAATGAACTATGAACTACGAACTATGATTTTGTGTTTTTTTATTTTTTTTTTATTTCGTTTTGTTAGTACTTTCATATTAATATAAGGGAAGGGAATCAGTCGTTATTACGATATCTCAGCCATCACAGAATCATAACTCAATCATAAAGTTCAATAAGTCAAGCACAATATAGAATAACTCAGACATCACTTTACCGTAACACTTTGAATAATTATTTTAAATTTTGATTTGAGTTATAATAATTTTAATTTAAATTGTCAGACAAATACTTTTACAAAAAATAAAAATGCGTGAAACGTTTTAATAATATCGAGAGACGTTTTAATACTTTAAGAAAAATAAAATTCGAAATTCGAAAAATAATTATTTAATTATTTGCAATAATATCTTTTGATAAAAAGCTCACTTTATGACCTTATTATGCGTGTGAATTTGAGCAGGCACGGAATTAGTGATTTTTCACGCTTCCCTAACAACACTTTTTGTAATATCGAGAGATGTTTTAATACTTATTAGTAATCTGACAGAACAAAAGACCCAAGAAAGAAAGAATAATATGTTTTCATATCTTCATATTATTGAGAAGACCCTAAACAATAACTCAGCCATAACGTTACCATAACTTAGCCAACCCCAAATTAGAATGACTATATAACCGACCAAACCGACCCAAACCGGAAACTAATTTTTCCATTATTTTCGGTTAATTACGGTTATATTCGGCTTGCTATCGGTTATATTAAGTTAATGGACCTAATTTGGATAACATTTGGGTTATTTATGGTTATATAGTCGTCTAACCGACACATAACCGGAAATAACCGAAAAGTAATTTCAAAATTTTTTTTTTAAATTTGAAAAATGGTTATCATATTAGTATATCCAAATTACCACCTTAGACTAAACACAATATAACCAAAACCAAACTGTTATATTAAAACCCATAATGTTGGAAATATGAAACATACATCTCTAACCCTAACCCTAACCCTAACCCTAACCCCTAAACGTCATGTGTTGTATGTTTTACACATCCTTGGTGAGAATATGTAAAAATCAATCTTTGTCTATAATTATTACTTTTCATTGCTTATAGTGATTGTAATATTCCTTTTTTCATTCTATATTTTAATTTTGAGTTATAATAATTATAATTTACAAATATTTCATAAGTCAGCCGTTTATGTCGACAACTCAGCCGTATCAGTCAAATGTTTGAGAAATACTTTTATTAAAAAAAAAAATTTAATTCAAATTCAAATTTTAAATTCTTTTTAAATAAAAAATCGCTAAAATCTTAATTATTACGCGTGTGGTTCTTAACAGTAAACATAATTATTGTTTGTGTCTCTCCAACAACACTTTTTGTCTTCTCGAAAAGGTATATAATAAATTAATATACCGTAAACGATAACTCAGCAATAACTTTACCATAACTCAGCCAACCCCAAATTAGAATGAATAAATAACCGACCAACCGAACCAAAACGGAAACTATTTTTCCATTATTTTCGGTTAATTATGGTTATATTCAGCTTGCTATCGGTTATATTAAGTTAATCGACCTAATTTTGAAACGTTTGGGTTATTTATGGTTATATAGTCGTCTAACCAACACATAACCGGAAATAACCGAAAAATAATTTCAAAATTTTTTTTAAGATTTGAAAAATGGTTATCATATTAGTATATCCAAATTACCACCTTAAACCAAACACAATATAACCAAAACCAAACTGTTACATTAAAACCCATAATGTTGGAAATATGAAACATACATCTCTAACCCTAACCCTAACCCCTAAACGTCATGTGTTGTATGTTTTACACATCCTTGGTGAGAATGTGTAAAAATCAATCTTTGTCTATAATTATTACTTTTCATTGCTTATAGTGATTGTAATATTCCTTTTTTCATTCTATATTTTAATTTTGAGTTATAATAATTATAATTTACAAATATTTTATAAGTCAGCCGTGTAAAGTATGTAAATCAGCCGTAACTTAACCGTAAACCAGCCATAATTTTGAAAATAGACAAATCAAAGTTTTACAAATCCAAGTACAATTCCAAAAGAAACGAAACGAAGGAAGGACATAATGCATTATTTAATCTGGATCAAAAAAACTAGGTTCCTCATCGTAGATTTCTGCAGCCATTTTAACCCGTATAGCCTGGATATTTTGATCACTGATTCCATCGAAAGACACACCAAGCGCTAGACATTCAATAAACTTTAAAGCGTACACGCCACAGTCACCAACCTGTACGTTTTGAGGGACCTTGGAGGCACTCTTCCTCTTGAAACCGAACTGACTGGCAGTAGGTGTACGAATTTCGTGAGGAACGTTTGCGTTCATCATTGCTGGAATCATCCGTGTAAACGCCCTACAATCATTCAGCATTGTAAGCTCACTCTTTTCGGTTACTTGTCCCACGATGCTATCATAGCAATCAATATGCCTTCTCTTTAGATCCATGTGCAGCGCCACCCAGTGATTGCCTCCAGTTTGTGGAGCAATATACAGGTGATCCACATCTTCTATCCACTTCAAATTAGTCGGTTCATCTAGTGGTAACAAACCTTTAACTAACTCTTCATAACTATTGCCAGTCATTATAAAAAACTTGGGTTTCATATTGAACATCGTATAATCACCAATCATCGATCTAGTGAACCACGGGTCTATAAACGCAATGCGTTTGTTGTGGAATGGGAAGGGATCTCGTTTGTACCTAATACTGAGGAGTCTCATAAACGCGCCCAAGTGCTGTAAAACAGAAAACTGATTAGTAAACAACAACTCAGCCATAATGTAATATAAGTCAGTCGTAAACAATAACAAATCATACCACTGCCACCTACTGTCAATATGTATTATATCTCAGCCGTAAACATAATAACTCAGCCATTATGTATAATATCTCAGCCGTAAACATAATAACTCAGACATCAAGTTAAACTTACTTTATCAGACAGCCACCCAAATGTACCAGACAGCCAGTTATTTCTTTCGGTGATGAGAGTCCTATAGAATTCAATATTTGATGTTGACTTGCCTAATGGTGTACCCCTAAGAAAAAAATAAGAACAGGTTAATATAATTTTAACAAGATGTGATTAACAAGGGTCTAAAGGGTCATACTCGGCTTTCTTTAGGTACTCCAAAAGTTTCTGCAACTTGACCGGATCAACAGGTGCCAGAGGATCATATATTCCAGGTCCAGGTGAACAGTTCTTCCTCATGCACGTCAGTCCGTTGTCCCCAATATAAGGAAAAGTCCTCTCTTGTGTAGCTTGTAGTTTATTCAATGAACTTCCATCCGGGGACAGCTTAACATTCTCCAGCCTTAAAGCTTTGATTCTATCAAGCCTAATCTTTTCCTCCTCATCATCCTCAGATTCAGGTTCAAGGATATTGCTTTCAGCCATAATCTTGGCTGTCATATCACATATACTACTGTCAGCAGCGTCGGCACCAGCGTTTGCACCAGCTTTGGATACTCCCTCATTCAAATCAGATCCCAATTGAATGATTTATTAGGCTTAATAGTCTTTCTAACTCTTTTCTTTGGCGGATTATTTCCATCCTTCTCTTCCGCCAACTCTTTGACCTTCTTTGCAGCCGGCGCCTCATCTTCTGCCTTCTTTTCCGCAAACTCTTTGACCTTCTTCGCAGCCGCCGCCTCATCTTTGGCCTTCTTTGCCGCCAACTCTTTGTTCTTCTTCGCAGCGGCGGCCTCAACTTTGGCCTTCTTTGCATTTAATTCTTCATCCTTCTTTCCATCAGTGGCATTTTTCCTCGTGTTAGGCCGTTGAATTGGTTTCGTATCAGCTTGAGACTTCTCAATGAAATTAAGAGGATCATCTTTATGAAACTCATCTTTATCAAACTCTTTATTCAGATTCCTACTGACCCCAGCCAAACCACGGCCAACTACCTATATAACATAGCGAAGACAATTAAAGATAATGATAACTCAACCTTACCAATCTGGAAACTCAGCCATAACATTAACATAATTCAGACATTACCGGAGGACTGTTGACAGAGTAGTTTTGGTGCATTTTTCCTGGAACTACTGGTACTGGTGGACTTTCTGGTGAAAACAGTTCATCCCTAAGGTTCTTTATTTTGAAATTTTTACAAGTGTTTTTTGACAACAGTTCATCCCAAAGGTCTTCAACATTGTTTTGGCCAGTTTGCCCAACACCCAAGGAAAACACGTGCTCTTTCATCTGCTTGAGATCACTCTCAACAGAACGAAACCTGGTTTCAAACCTTTCATTCATCCTCTCTTCTATTCTATCTCCAATGTTTTTTCCAAGGTGTCAAACCTTGAGGTTAAATTAGACACCAACTCAATGAGAGTTCCAACCGGTCCACCACCCTGACTGTTGGAAACTACCACCTTCTGTTCAGCTCCTTCACCAGATCCACCACCCTGACTGTTGGAAACTACCACCTTCTTGACTTTCTGCTTCTTTGCGGGAAGAGAGTCAGAATCAACTTTCTGCTTCTTTGCGGGAGGAGAGTCAGAATCAACATCCCAAAAACCTTTAACAAACTTATCCTCATGTATGTCTTGGATAAGGCGATCAACTGCTGGGTAGTCGTCTTTTTGATCTGGCCACGTATGAAATAGCTCCTGTACATCATTCTTCATAACCATTTTAGTCACACGCAGCTGTAACATAAGAGAATATGAGACCCATCAGTGAATAATAACTCAGCCAACACTAAAGCATAAATCAGCCATTAATAAAACATAACTCAGCCGTTACTAAACAATAACTCAGGCATAACTAAATCATAACTTATCTATTACTAAACAATCACTCAACCAGATATAAACCTTACCTCACCAAGCGCTTTGATCTCTTCAGCAATTACCGATACCATCGTAGAACGTGTACGGTTTCCACCCCATTGAAGCATCGGTATGCCACCATCATTAGCTGATGCATTCCCAAACCGTTCTCCAAAGCATTTGATGGACTCATACGCCCAAGCCTGTAACACGGGTGTAAACCCACTGAGGGTGTACGTCTTTCCCGTAGGGTTCAACATCTTTATGGAATCAACAAGAGCTTCAAATGCTGACCGACCCCACGGATACGTCTTCATTGCTTCATCATCAAAAACTCTTTTGGCACTTTCATATGGAATTCTAGAGTTATGATGCAAACCATAACGTCCAATGTGTTGAAGAAGCAACAGCCCCAACCATTTACGATGATCAAGGTTAACCCATCCCCGGCACACTTTTTAATGCTTCCCTGAGTTCAAGTAGCGTTGGACCTGCCCCACCAGGCACTTCCAAAAGTCTGAAGAAATATTTGTGTTCCTCTTCAAGTTCAAACCATTCAGTAGGCATTGGGTCTATGTTTAACCCCGTCAGATAATGAAACTCATTCAATCCAAACCTGATAGGTTGACCGCCGACCACAAACCAAAGCTCCTTCTTATGTACCCTTAACTGGTTACATAGTAGGAAATGAACAACCTTACCAGACCAGACGAATTGGCTATCAACTAGCTTAGAGATTATTCCAATTGGTACATCCTTCGTTTTTTCCCACGCATCCAGTCCTATTGATTCCCTAATCTGAGGTAATTCTAACATCGTGAAATTGGTGTTAATTTGTTTAGTATGTAGAATAGACTTTATAAATTTATTACGCTTGTGGATCTGAGCAGGCACAGAATTATTGTTTGGGCTTCCCCAACAACACTTTTTGTAATATCGAGGCAAGGCACGAAAGACTAAACAAAGCCGCGCCAAATACATAACTCAGCCATAACTCACTCAGCCGTACGAAGTAGATAACTCAGCCGTTCAAAATATATAACTCAGCCATAACATATAATGTTTATTTAATATTTACTTATAACTCAGCCGTGTGAAGTACATAACTCAGCCGTAACATTGAAAAGATACTAAACAAAGGACTTTCTTATCCAAGTACAATTCCTACCAAAAGAAATCCAAATTTTTTCACTATCCAAGTACAATTCCCTACCAAAAGAAATCCAAATGTTTTTTTACATATCCAAGTGCAAGTCCTACCAAAAGAAATACAAATGTATTTTACGAGAACTGATTCATAAAATCAGGTTACTCATCGTAGATTTCTGCTGCCATTTTAAGACATATACCCTGCATGTTTTGATCACAGATTCCATCGAAAGACACACCAAGCACTAGACATTCTATAAACTTTAAAGTGTACACGCCACAGTCACTAACCTATACATTTTGCGGGACCTTGGAGATTGTCCTCCTCCTGAAGGTAAACTGTTTGAAAGTAGGTGTATGAATTTCATGAGGAATGTTCACGTTCATCATTGCTGGAATCATCCGCGTAAACGCCCTACAAGCATTCAGCATTCTAAGCTCACTGACTTCGGTTACTTGTCCCACGATGCTATCATAGCAATCAATATGCCTTCTGATGAGATCCACGTGCAGCGCCACCCAGTGATCGCCTCCAGTTTGTGGAGCAATATACAGGTGATCCACATCTTCTATCCACTTCAAATTAGTCGGTTCATCTTGTGGAATCAAACCTTCTAAACTTTCATAACTATTGCCAGTCATTGTAAAAAACTTGGGTTTAATCTGGAACATCTTATAATGATCATGAATCATATCACTGGTGAACCACGGGTCTATAAACGCAATGCATTTGTTGTGGAATGGGAAGGTATCTTGTTTGTACCTACACCTAAGGACTCTCATAAACGCGCCCATGTGCTGTACAACAAAAAACTAAGTAGTAAACAACAACACAGCCATAATGTAATATAATTCAGGCAACGACAACAATAACTAAGACATTAAGATAAACTTACTTCATCAGTAAGCCACCCATATTTACAATATTCTTCTGGCCTCACTGGCCAGTCCTTTCGTTCGGTGATTAGCACCCTATAGAATTCAATTTCGATTTTTCCTTTGCCTAACGGAATATTCCTAACAAACAAATAAACACAAGTTAATATAATGTTAACAAGCTGTTATTAACTTGTTAAGCAAAAGGGTCTAAAGGGTCATACTCGACGCTCTTTAGGAGCTCCAAAAGTTTCTGCAACTTGACCGGATCAACAGGTGCCAGAGGACCATATATTCTAGGTCCAGGTGAACAGTTCTTCCTCATGCATGTCAGTCCGTTGTCTCCAATATAAGGGAAATTCCAGCTTGGATGGTCTTGTTGTGTATTCAATGCACTCCCATCCGCTGACAGCTTAACACTCTCCAGCCTTAAAGCTTTAATTCTATCAAGCCTAATGTTTTTCTCCCCATCATCCTCAGATTCAGGTTCAAGTGAGTTGGCTTCAGCAAAAAACTCGTTTGTAATATCATAAACATCAGCACCTTCTGCACTAGCTTCTGCACCAGCTTCTGCACCAGCTTCTGCACCAGCTTCTACACCAGCTTCTACACCAGATTCTGCACCAGCTTCTCCCTTATTCAAACCTCCAAGTAGTACAAATTTCAACGGCTTAACAACAGCAGCAGTAGGATTTTTAGGCGGCCTACCTCTACCTCTACCTCTACCTCTACCTCCAGCCGCATCTACTTCTTTGGCCTTCTTTGCTGCAGCTACTTCTTTGGGCTTCTTTGACGCAGCTACTTCTTTGGCCTTCTTTGCCGCCTCTAACTCTTTGGCTTTCTCTGCCGCCTCTTAACTCTTTTAAATTTCTCCTTGTGGAAGGCCGTGTTTTCGTATCAGCTGGAGACTTCTTAGCAGCTGGAGAAGTCAAAGAGTTCTTTTCCTGTATATCATAACAAAGACAATTAAAATTATGATAACTCAGCCTAAACATTCTGAAAAATCAGCCATAAAACAAAGATAAATCAGACATTATAATAACTCAGCCTAAACATTCTGAAAAATAAGCCATAAAACAAAGATAAATCAGATATTACATTCTCTGCTGCCTCTAACTCTTTGGCCTTCTCTGACGCCTCTAACTCTTTGGCATTTCTCCTCGTGGAAGGCCGTGTTTTTGTATCAGCTGGTTTCTTAGCAGCTGGAGACTTCTTAGCAGCTGGAGAAGTCAAAGATTTATTTTCCTGTATATCATAGCGAAGACAATTAAAATTATAATAATTCAGCCTAAACATTCTGAAAAATCAGCTATAAAACAAAGATAAATCTGGCATTACATTTGATGTCTAAAGTTCCTGTCCATGTCCCAAATGTAAAATCTGGTCAGTCGTGTTTTGACCAGTTTCCCCTAAATCCATTGAAAGCACGTGCTCTTTCATCTCTTTGAGGTCCGTCTCAAAAGATCCAAGTCTGGTTTCAATCCTTTCATCCATCTTCTTCTCCAGATTCGCTGATACATTTTCAATGTTTCTATCAAAGGTGTCAAACCTTGTGTTTAACTTAGAGATCAATTCGTAGATAGTTCTAAGCGACCCATCTTCCCCAGCATCTTCCTCCTCACTTACCTTTTTTCCTTTCTTCTTCCTCTCATGTGCAACTCCTTCACTAGTTTCACCACCCTGACTGTTGGAAACTTTTTTCTGGACTTTCCGCTTCTTTGCGGGAGGAGATTCAGACTCAACAACTGCTTCAGCTTTCTTTTTTTTTTCTTCTTATCACTCCCCTTAACATCCCAAAAACCTTTAACAAACGTATTCATATGTATGTCTTCGATCAGGCGATCAATTGTTGGGTCGTCTTCTTGTTCTGGCCACGAATGAAATAGCTTGCAGCCATTTTCCTTCATAACCATTTTAATCACACGCAGCTGTAACATAAGAGATTATGAAACCCATCAATAAGTTTTAACTCAGCCAACACTAAAGCATTAATTAGCCATTACTAAACCATAACTCATTCGTCACTAAACCATAACTCATCCATAACTAAATCATAACTCATCTATTACTAAACAATCACTCAACCAGATATAAACCTTACCTCACCAAGCGTTTTGATCTCTTCAGCAGTTACGGTTACCAGCGATGAACGTGTACGGTTTCCACCCCATTGAAGCATCAGTATGCCACCATCTTCAGCTGATGCATTCCCAAACCGTGCTCCAAAGCATTTGATGGACTCATACGCCCAAGCCTGTAACACGGGTGTAAACCCACTAAGGGTGTATGACTTTCCCGTAGGGTTCAACATCTTTATAGAATCAACAAGAGCTTCAAATGCTGACCAACCCCACGGATACGTCTTCATTGCTTCATCATCAAAAACTCTTTTGGCACTTCCATCAAAAACTCTTTTGGCACTTTCATATGGAATTCTAGAGTTATGATGCAAACCATAAAGTCCAATGTGTTGAAGAAGCAACAGCCCCAACCATTTACGATGATCAAGCTTAACCCATCCCCGGCACACTTTTAATGCTTTCCTGAGTTCAAGTAGCGTTGGACCTGCCCCACCAGGCACTTTCAAAAGTCTAAAGAACTATTTGTGTTCCTCTTCAAGTTCAAACCGTTCAGTAGGCATTGGGTCTATATTTAACCCCGTCACTGTAGTGACCCTCACTAAGGGTAGAAATCCCAAAATAAAAATTCGAGGAAATGGCCCAGAAAAGACTTAAGGAAGTAACGGGAGTAAAACAAAGAAGAACGACCACAATAAGTCCGAGGAAAAATTCATGAATCGGAGAATGGCCGAGCCAATACTGAAGTGACTGGAGGTGCGATCGAGACCTTAAGGCTGGTCGAAAATTATCAGTCTATGCGGAAATGGATTCCGCGGAAAGTCGGGTAAGTACCGGGAAGAGTACCGAGACATCCAAGCAGTGGTCGAGACAATCTGTCGAGATGGTCGAGAAAAGTGTTCGAGACAATCTGTCGAGATGGTCGAGAAAAGTGTTCGAGACAATCTGTCGAGATGATCGAGAAAAATGGTCGAGAAAATCTGTCGAGATGATCGAGAAAATTGGTCGAGAAAATCCATCGAGAGAGTCGAAGGAGTCGAAAATGTCCGAGGAACGCCGAGAGAACCAACGATGTCCGAGGCATCGAGAACATTGTCCGGATATTGGTCGAAAGAGCCGATAGCATCCGAAGCATCGAGAGAATTGTCCGGAACTGGTCGAAGGATTATCGACGATGGTCGAGAACTGTCGAGAGTCCCGATAGTCGCGTCCGAGCGATATCGAGAAATTCGAGGATTGTCGAAGACGATGGACGAGGAGGTCGGAGCTGGTCGAGAAAACGCGGAAAACATGCTTTCCCAAGGAATTGACCAATCAGCTTACATGCAAGGCATGCAGAGATAATTTTGGTGGTTTAAGAAGAATGGCGCGAGGAGATTGGGCAGTGTAATGCACGCGCCACATGCAGCCAAACTTTTGCCATTTGTCAAATTCCACTAAGGGAAGAAGGAGAGAAGTCGAGTCTGAAAATATGGGCTTAGTGGCTTCATTTGGGAAATTTCTCTCATTTCTCTCATTCCACTCAAACGAAAAAGCTTGCTTCTCTCTCTAAATATAGAGAGAGTGTGTCGAGAGAGGGAGAGTTTGTCGACAAAGATTGCCGAGAGAGTTGAGGGAGATCGTCGAGAAGGAGATCAAAGCGAGGTGCTGCTTGTGTCGACAAAAATTGTCGAGGGAGTCGAGGATTTTCGGTGAAGCTGAACGAGAAGCTGTCAAGCGCGAGGGAATTGTCTGATCCGCAGTGCCGTGAAGTCCAAACATCACCGATCGCGTCAAGGTGAGTTCTGCGGTAATTGTTTGTTGCATGTAGACTAGATTCTTGGTAGAATCAGTTAAATTGTTGCATGCATAAACTTGGTAGGATTCACGCTATATTCATGTTAAAGATCACATCGAATTTGAGCTAGGAATCACCATGCAAGATCGCGAATGAATTTGGATGCATTTTAAGCAATTTTGGACTTGCATAAAATTTGGATTTAGTCGCATGCATGATCGAACCTAGTTTTACTTGAATTTATTCTTGTTGAAAAACCGGTTTCATGCATGATTAAATGATTAAGTATTTTGCAATATATTGCATAATTTTAATCGAGGTTAAGACATGCTTAAATGAACCTTAAGGATTTAAATGATTAAAACGAATAGCTTGCATGTAAAGTGGGAGCTAGAGATTTAAATGGTTAAATCATAAACGGTTGCATGCATAGTCAAACTTGTTGCATTAACTTGCTTAAGTTGCTTATATTGCTTGCATGCATGTAGAATAATCTTAAGTTGCTTGATTTATTTTCTTGCTTCTTGTTGATTATTCCATGTTAATTTTCTTGCTTGATTTCATGCTAATGTGCTTGATTTATCAATGCTTGAACTTGTAGTTGTGTGTTTCAATTTTAGCTTAGCCTCTCGAATTTGTTTCTTGAGTCTTAGCTAGTGTAGAGTGTCGATAATTCTGGTTCCACAAGCGTTGTCACGCGTGAGTTCCCGACGACCACTCACGCGGGGACACTGTCACGGCTAACTAGCTACTAGCGTGACCGCTACATGACGATGTAGCTAAGTTGCGGGCTCATTGCTGGTGACCTTTGTGGTCTCGGCATGGGAGATGGTACGGAACAGAACAGATTATCGAAGGGCCCTAGGTGTAAAGAGTTTAGAGCATTCAAGTATCCCTTGTCTAAGTCTATTCGTCTTTACATGCGTGTGTTGTCTAAGATTTTAGGATAGTTCAAGTATCCCTTGTTTATTCTAGTCGTCTTAGAGAGTTGCGTTTGGTTCAAGAGTCTAAGTGCTCTTTAGTCGTCTTGTGCTGTGTATAGCGATGTCTAGATCATCGAGTCAAGTCGTTGAATCTAACTTTTCTCGCTTGTGTATGGTTTAAATTGCTTCCGCTATGACTTTTGTTGCGTTGCTTTGATTACTTGCTAGCTTGTTTGCCTTGCATGTTTTCTTTGCTTGCCGGGGTAGTTGGGTTGGGAAGTTAGTATCCTGTTTAGGAGAAAGGGGTACCCAGACTCACTGAGTAATCTTAGATTACTCATGATAATATTTTGGTCTTGCAGGGAAGCCTAAGTGAGTTTAGAGCCGGAGCAAACATTAGGATGCCGGATAGGGTTTTACGTGTTCTTTGTAACATCCTATATCTTGTAAACGGTTATGTTTATTTTCCCGACTATCTTTATATATATTGCTTTAATGATTTATTTATGATGAATTATTTTATTAAAGTGATATATATACGGTTTTCAGGAAAACATGGCAAGTTGCAAACGATACTCGGCCTTGTCCGGGCCAACACAACGCGTGCTGTGGGACGCAAGGGTTGCAAAGCCTAAGCGAACCTCGGCCATGGGCGGAGTCGCGTCCAGGAGGACTGGTCGGGAAGCTGCAGCTTCCGTCCCTCGACCGGACCACCAGGGTGCGGTTCCCACAACAAGTAGCGTCTCGGCGCCGTCCGATGGCCTCCGTGGTCATAGAGCGGTTCGGGGGCGTTACAGTCACATAATGAAATTCATTCAACCTAAACCTGATAGGTTGACCGCCGACCACAAACCAAAGCTCCTTCTTATGTACCCTTAACTCGTTACATAGTAAGAAATGAACAACCTTACCAGACCAGACGAATTGGCTATCAACTAGCTTAGAGATTATTCCAATAGGTACATCCTTCGTTTTTTCCCATGCATCCAGTTCTATTGATTCCCTAATCTGAAGGAATTCTCTCATCCTGAAATTGGTGTTAATATCTCTACACTCTATATTAGAGTTTCCTTCAGCGTATAGTCTTGGGGGGTAATCCCTTGCTTGTTCTTCAGAAGAAATAATCACCATCGACATCTGTTAAATAATATATTTCAAAAGTAAATCATAAAATAAATCAGCCATAACATAAAAAAAAACTCATACACAAAGCATAACATACCTCAGCCACAAACACATAACTCATATCTAAAGCACAAAATATCTCAGTCACAACTCAGCCGTAAATCAGTCGCAAAATAAAACAAACAGTAAATCAGCCATCGAATCGAATAAATCTAACAAATCAGCCATAAACCCTAAAATAACTGAGCCGCAACATAAAACAAAAAGTAAATCAGCCATCGAATCGAATTGATCTAACAAATCAGCCATCAAATCGAATTAATCTAACAAATCAGCCGTCATTAACAACGGCGACAATCAGCCGTAAATCATCGAAAAAACCCACATTCAGCCAGAAAACTCGAAACTAAACAGCCAGCACATACCGGATAGACGAAGAGAGAGAGAGAGAGAGCGACGACGAAGAAAGAGAGTGCGACGACAAAGATAGAGAGAACGAGTAAAGACGGCGAGAGATGACGGCGGGAGATTGACGGCAAGAGAGTGGACAATGACAGAGTATCGCCGGCGACGAGAGACGACGAGAGTTTGGATATTTTTTTTTTCGCGGTTTGTGAACAGTTAAAACTATTCACTTTCCCTCTCTTTGATATAAACAAGAGAAAACAAAACTGTGGATCTAAAAAAACTGCTTAATGACGTGTTAAATCATATCTGATGTGTATTTTAATTTGCTGATGTGTATTTTTTTTTAGTTTTTTACTCAAATTCGAGAAACAAAACCCAAAGGGTAAATTATAATTACATCCAGGATTTTAAACATTTTAGTAATTTTCAAAAGATTTATAGATATGAGTAATAAACCAAGAGATAATATTTTATATATTTTTATATACAATTGTAAAATAATTGATATTTGTTGTTTTTATTTTATTGTATTTGCAAAGATTTACAGGCAATTATTAAATAATTAGGTATTGACTTTGAAAGAATTATAAGTATATATAAGTGTTCAAGAAAGTGGTCTAGGTTGACCGCGCAGTATCGCCTAGAGCTTTCTTGAACATGCTAATAATACATTGAATAAATAACTCGAACTGGGCTTCTCATGCTTCTACCTTAATGTTCGTTTTGGGGTACCGAGAAGAAAAAAGGCTACGAACTTTGAAATTATCTTCTTCAAATGTCTCAATAATGCAGAAATTGAAAAAACAATTAGGGCTTTTTTATGATTTATGCTACTAAATTTACTTAATTAGGCCTCACTTCTCATTTTGTGTTGAAGTTTTGCTCTTGTATTATACCAGAAGCCATTGCTTCAAATACAAGCATGGTAGAGAATAAAACAGAGAATGAAAAAGTGGAAAACTTCTCAATTATTCTCAACGATTTGGCCGTACAACATTACACACAATTATATAGAGTGCTACGTTCGTAACCGTTCGTTTAGTAACGGAACGAACGCAACTATCTAACATGCACCCTTTAATATGCATACACATATCTAAGTATATCTTGAACATGTAGCATATGACCGAACTCCATTATCACTAACACTCCCCCTTAATTGAGTTTCGGTCTAACTCTAATTGTCTGTCAACAGTCATGAAGTCTCCATGAACTTCTCTTCCAACCTTCTTCCACTCACTTTCTCTAAGGAAATCTTTCTTTTTCTTTCCTTTCGCAACTGGCTGCATCTCCCTTTTCTCTCTTAGGTAAGCAGCTTCCTTTCTTGCTTGGTGTCTTCCTTTGATCACCATCACATTCACATCTCTGTGACTTCTCCTGCGTGAAGTGAAAAATTTTCACGTCTTCTTCGGTTATCTTCTCAACCGGCTACTGTTCCATTTTTTTTATGAGGTAAGCTTCCTCTTTTAGTGCTTGGTCTTGGTGTCTCCATTTAATCACCATAAAGTGCTCCATTTTTTTTCTTTGAGGTAAGCATCCTCCCTTTATTGCTTGGTGTCACTCTTAGTCTTTGATCACCATAACGTCTTCATGACGTCCTACGCGTGAATCTTCTCCACGTCATCATCGGTTAACTCTTTTCAACCGACGTTTGCTCCATTTTTCTCCGAGGTAAGCATCCTCTTGTGCTCCATTTTTTTCCTTCAACAATCTACCTCACTGTGACTGTTAATTTTGCACACGCCACACCACTTCTTGGTCTTCCCATGGCGTCTCTTGTTTTGCTTGTTTCCTTTTCTCGTACCAAGCTTTTCTCCATAAAACGCACCCTCTTTGATACGTTCTTCTCAGAGACTTAAGCGCTTCTCATGCCCTTCAAGATATCTATCAACTCTGTAGTAAAGAGGGTCGATAGATACTTTGTTTGTTCAAGAACAGCAACGATGCTCTCGATCTTTTGCGGCAAGAAGATAACAACCTTTTGAACCAATTGGTAATTGGTCTTGTCTTCACCATGAACTCTTATTTTTGTTGAGTATCTTTTCCCTATTCTTCCAAACAGGTGACTACCTCCGTGTTATAGTCCTCCTTCACAAACTCAACCACCACTTTTTGCCAATGAACCTTGCTCTGTTTCATTCAACAGGACTTCTTGTGAACGTCTTTCTCAAGGACTCAACACCACTTTCTACTAATAAGCTTTTTTTTGCTTTCAACAGCGGCGACATCACGTTTTGCCATATTCTGGTTTAAAGCCAGATCTTCTCTTTTTGGCCGAGCACTGAACATATTATCATACGCATCCTAGTTCCATGAACAAAACATGATTTTCATGTGCTTGACAGTGTCGTGAACTCCTCCGTGGACACTTCCTCTGTTTTTTCAATCGCACCCCTTTGGATGACCGTGTAGGATTGCGTCGGTTTGTTCGGAACACTGTCTTCACCACTGGCTACAATTATCTCGTGATTAAGATGGCCTTCATCATAATCCACACCCGATATCATCGTTTCTCCATCAAACATAAGAATCTCTTGTTGGATGATGTTGCCGTGACCTTTGTTTTTGATTGAACTTTTTGCAGGCTTTGTTACGCTTCTCTTTGTGCTTCCCACTGGCCCTTGAATCAATAAAGCTCTGATACCATGTTGAAGTTTTGCTCTTGTATTATACCAGAAGCCATTGCTTCAAATACAAGCATGGTAGAGAATAAAACAGAGAATGAAAAAGTGGAACACTTCTCAATTATTCTCAACGATTTGGCCGTACAACATTACACACAATTATATAGAGTGCTACGGTCGTAACCGTTCGTTTAGTAACGGAACAAACGCAACTATCTAACATGCACCCTTTAATATGCATACACATATCTAAGTATATCTTGAACATGTAGCATATGACCGAACTCAATTATCACTAACATTTTGTACTTCGTTTGTTCATTAAACTGTAATTTAGTGAGCTTATGGAAACAAAAAAAAAGCTTAGATTTTTTCAATTTACAGCAACTTCCCATTTCAATGCTTCACTAACAACTTCATTTACTAATTGGCCTTTTATGTTTTGGTTGCATTGATTAAGGTGTCTATAGTGTGTTTGGAACATTTTTGTGTTGTTGAGTTTCAAAAGAATGGAGGAGATACAGTCTCAATCAGATTTATACCGTCCATCTTCATCATCTGCAAGTAGTCCAACAAGTAGAGTCCCATCTAGTCATTTCTTCTATGTAAGAAAACCTGGTTCTCTTCGACAACCTATATCCTTTGAGGATTCTCCTGAGTGGGAAGACACACCTGATGTTGATTCAAGAATGGAAGATGAAGCTGGTGGTCGTGATTCTATTAACTATGCTACAACAACGCCTATTTCTCCTTCGCTATCGAAGATGAATAGTGGATCAATGGCTTCATCTCCTCCTGTCCCTGAAGGTGGAGGAGCGGCTGTTGTTAGGAAAATCGCTGGTGCTTCTATTGCTTGGAAAGATTTGACTGTTACTATGAAAGGGAAGAGGAACACTAGTAAAAAAATATCATATAGCCACTTCCTCGTCACGGTCACTCCATGGCTTTTTTTTAAACAGTGACAAAATAGTCACATAAAGTCACGAAAATGAAAAAAAGTAAAAACGTGAATAAAACGTAGTCTAACCGTGGCTAAAATAGTCACGACACAGTCACATAAGTGATGTCACTAAACTAGTTACGAAATAGTCACTTTAAATTTGTGATAACAAAGCCACAAAGTAAAAATGTGATAAAATGGTGACAAATTACCCACAATAAAATGTGTTACAAAACCACAAAGTAAAAATGTGATCAAATGTGTTATCATGTTTTACTTTAATATCTTATTTAAGAACATATGTTTTTCTATACGTTATCATGTTTTAATTTAATATCAGTTTTATAAGTTTAATTATACCAGTTTTCTTACAGCATAATTTCATTTAATTGTTTTACACTAAATTATTTAAGTTGAATTGGATCAGCGAAACAATAAATTATTTGGTTTTCCCGGGTCACAAAAAAATTAATCACCAAAAAATATTTGGGAGAAATATTTGGGTTCCCGGGTTAATAGAAAAACTTTTACATTAGGTTAAAAGCAAGGAAACCTTCCCCTTATGTGTTTTATTATCTCTGCCTCCATTTCTAACTTAACACTTAGAAAAAAAAAATTATCTCTCTCTCATCAAAAACACACTTCATAAACAAACGCTTACAGTTTCTCCAATTCGAATCGATGACTCCGTCCGACCAAGCCTCTAACCGTCGTCGCACACGGCCTTCCCACTTAAATCTACTGGTAAATCTTCTTCTTCTCTTCTGGATATGGGTTTCTTCAGATCCCATTTCAATGTATAAAAGTTTAGGTTTTGAGTATGTTCTTCAGATCCCCTTTCAATGTATGTGTTCTGCTTTGTTTGCATATATGCAACAGAGAAGGCCTACAAGGTCTTCACCTTTGGGTTCTCCCATTCCTCTAGGTCCTTCCATGCCTCCAGGAGCTATTGGATCTATAAGCGCAACATCTTCAGCTGAAAACAATTACGCTCGTAGAATCGAAGAGGCACTACTACGTGCTGCCTCAAGAGAAGGCCAACCACACCTCCATCCAAGGAAAATCAATGGCGCTTTATGGTAATTAGTAAGCAAAATTCTATAAATGTGTATATCATGAATGTATAATCTTCTTTGTCTCTAATTCTTATTTTTTCTTCTGCCAGGTTCGGTGTAGACCCCTGGGACTTGGCAAGGCAACTACAGGGGACCATAGTCAAGCTGGAAATTTGTTTCTCAGGAGAGAAAAACTAACTGGTGGCAATCTTTTGTGGTAAGTGTTCAAAATTTATACTACTTCTTTTACTCTACATAACTTAGTTTACTTACTTACAAATACTAATGTCTTCTTTTAATGTTGTAGCAAAACTTCTATTGGGAATCAAGGTACTATTGAAATAACTTTCACTTTTGTATTATGTGGATGATGTTTTGTAGGTGTATGATGTCTGCACTTTTTCATTCACAATCCATAAGAGAATCTTCATTGTTTTGATTTAGTTTTTGTTTGGACTAGCTGTTTTTGACTTTTGATCTGAATGTTTGTCTTTGATTGTTGGTTTATATTAATTTGGTTTTATATCCATTCACAGCGGGGTAAGTCAAGCAAAGGACGCATTATGGAATAGGCAGTGTTCAATATCGGGATTTTGATGTTGAAACTCTCAAGACTGACATGACGACGCGCAAAGATGATATGATAGCCTTGAAGAGTGAGTTCAAGGACGAGATGGCTGCAACACGAGCTTCACTAAATGTGATTCTACAGGCTCTTGGGGTGAATTCTGCTACCCTCCAACGAGTTAATCATACTCAACCTTCTCATCCTGCTGCAAAACCTAGTAATCCCACTGTCCTGAATGCCACAATACCTAACTCTGCCTCGACCTCGACTCCACTTTTGACTCGAGCTCAACAAGCTGACTTTGAAAAATGGTGTGCGACTCGTGACTTTAACTTCACAAGCACTTAGATAAGCGGTGTGTCTCTTACTTTATTGTGTATCTTGTATTTTTAGCTTGCTTTGCAAAATATTTGCATCTTTCGTAATACTTAATCGGCTTTTGTAAGTTTTTTAAAATCTCATGGATCTTTTTGTAAAACTTTGGAAATCTATGGTATTGTATTTTAGATTTTATATTTCACGATTCAGATTTTAGAATTTGCATTTCACGTTTCAAATTTTAGTATTTTGGGGTATAGGTTTCAATTTCTAAATTCTTCACAATAACCAGGTCACGGTGGTTCGTGGTTAAAAAAAGCCATTGTTTTAGACACAAGTGCTTCGTGTCTACTTAGTCACTAAATAGACATAAACTGAATCGTGGCTAACTGACCACAAAAATTTGCCTGACTATTCAGTGGCAATTTATGTCACGAAATACGCGTGTCAAAATCGTGACTATAACGTCACGAAAAGCCACGAAAAATTTTAGTCCACGATCGTATAGACACGATTTTTTTCCGTGTCTTGTCATGTCTGTGTGGTCATATAGCCACAAAAATGTGGCCTTATTTACGGAATATTCCATGGCTATAGGCTCTGTTTTTACTAGTGGAAGTATTCTGATAAAGTTGTTAAGAGTTCGAATGGTTATGCTTTCCCCGGGACTATGACGGTTATTATGGGTCCTGCTAAGTCTGGGAAGTCTACTCTATTGAGAGCACTTGCTGGTAAGTATTTTGGCAATTGATTCATTGTTAGTTGTATCTTTTTTTTTGTTTTCTCTTTCACTTGACATGGTCTTATTATTTATAGGAAGATTGCCTCCTTCAGCAAAAATGTACGGTGAGGTGTTTGTGAATGGTTCAAAATCACATATGCCTTATGGATCCTACGTGAGTCACTACTATCTATAGTTTCTTGATCTTTTTTTTTGGTTTGTTAATGTTTTGCTTTGTTAATTCTTCTTTTGCTTTATTTTAGGGGTTTGTTGAGAGGGAAACACAACTGATTGGATCGCTTACAGTACGTGAATTCCTATACTATTCAGCGCTGCTTCAGCTTCCAGGTTTCCTCTTTCAGAAAAGGAGTGTTGTGGAAGATGCAATTCAGGCAATGTCTTTGAGTGATTATGCAAATAAATTGATTGGTGGTCACTGTTACATGAAGGGCCTACGAAGTGGTGAAAGAAGACGTGTGTCTATTGCTCGTGAACTTGTGATGCGACCACATATCTTATTCATTGATGAGCCTCTTTATCATCTTGACAGGTTATAACCATTTCTAGACTTAATGTTATCATCTGCCCTCTACTAGGAGGTACAATCTTGCATTCTAAAATTGGCACTTTTGCTCTCTTTATAGTGTTTCGGCACTGCTTATGATGGTGACGCTAAAAAAGCTTGCAAGTATGGGATGTACACTTGTATTCACGATTTATCAAAGCAGCACTGAAGTGTTTGGTTTGTTTGATAGAATCTGCCTTCTATCAAATGGAAACACACTCTTCTTCGGGGAGACACTGGCTTGCTTACAGGTAAATATACAGTGTTTTGGAACTTATTATTTTCTCATATCATCAAGACCAGAAGATCACTCTCTAAGTTATGTTTTTTACTTGTTATGTCTCTCCTTGAAGCACTTTTCAAATGCTGGATTCCCATGCCCTATAATGCAAAGTCCATCAGATCATTTTTTGCGGGCTATTAACACAGATTTCGATAGGATTATTGCAATGTGCAAAAACTGGCAGGTACATACTCCATTATACAAAGTTGAGTTTATATGATTTGTGCTTCTTTCTTGTTTCTTGTTTTCCTGATATGAGGTAAACAAAAATAACAGGACGATAATGGGGACTTTTCAGCAGTGAATATGGATACTGCTGTTGCTATCCGAACTCTCGAGGCTACTTATAAATCATCTGCAGATGCTGATTCCGTCGAGGCTCTGATATCTAAACTTACCGAAAGGGTAACAATTCTCTATCGATGGATCTTATATATCTAACTTTCTTTTTGTTTCCTATTTGAACTTCTTTTTTCTTTTTGCAGGAGGGTACACAGCTTAAATCCAAGGGAAAAGCCGGTGCTGCTACACGTGTTGCAGTGCTTACTTGGAGATCGCTTCTAGTTATGTCGAGGGAATGGGAATACTATTGGCTCCGACTTATTCTTTACATGATTCTTACACTTAGTATTGGCACATTATATTCTGGCTTAGGTCATTCTTTGTCTTCTGTTGCAGTAAGTCTTTTAAACCATTCTCAACATGTCACATTTGAGTACCTAAAACATGCCAATTTATTGTTCGATGTGAATATTTCTTACAGACAAGAGTTGCTGCTGTGTTTGTTTTTGTCTCCTTTGCCTCACTATTGGGAATTGCTGGAATACCTTCACTTTTAAAAGAAATCAAGGTAACTATTTCTTCTTCTTGATTTCTTGATCACATTTTCTTTTGAGCTCTGAAGTTTGCTTTCATCTTGCAATAGATATATAGAAGTGAAGCATCGAACCAGCATTCGGGTGCTTTTGTCTTCTTACTAGGGCAGTTTCTTGGAAGCATACCGTTCTTGTTTCTCATGTCCATCTCCTCAAGTCTTGTGTTCTACTTCATGGTCGGGTTAAGAGACGATTTCAGCTTGTTGATGTACTTTGTGCTCAACTTCTTCATGTGTCTGTTGGTGAACGAAGGATTGATGCTCTCCATCGCTTGCATTTGGCGAGATGTTTACTGGAGCACATTGACTCTCATCTCTGTACACGTGAGTTGTGTCTTTCGAATTGACTTTTTTTTATCAAATTTATGATTCATGTCTTCTTGGATTAATATAGATTTGACTTGATATACAACTTAGGGAAAATAGAATGGTCATCTCAGCCTAAGATGAGCGTTGGAGTTAGGAGATATTATACACGCTTATCAAACTTGAATCTATTGCTTACCAATCACTTTGATTACAAATGAGAGTTTAGTACATGTAGGTCATTACTGATTAGTAAAGGAGATTAGTGTCTTTAGAAATGAATTAGTCATGATAAAGGTTTTAGTCGGTTTTATAATTGGAGACTTGGAGTAAGCAAATCATCATATGCCGATGGTGTCTTCGTCTCCGATTTATATGACATCTTCATCGAGATAAGTACTATCTTCATATTTTATCGATCAATTAGCAAACTAATAAGTACCGTATACCTTCGTGAATAAGTTATGAAATCGATATATATATAAATAAAGAAATGATGTTTAATACTTATTTAACCTTAATTTATATGATTGTTTATAATGTTTGTGAATTACTTTATTTGTTTAATCACAAATTTAAATCTAATTAAATTAGATATAATATCATGATGAAATATTTTAAATCAGTGAATAAATTGAAAATTTAGTAACAAATTACTAAATAATGATTATTGATTATATTTTCTTGGCATCACTTCTGCGAGAAAGTTTAAGTCTAAGTATATGATCATAAAATTCAATAGTTCTTTAGAATAATTTAAAAAAAAAAAGTAAATGATTAAAATTCTATAAAAGAATACAAATCAACTTAATTCCAATTATTACCAAGATTATATAATTGAAAATGATATCTTTGATGGAAAGTTATTAGAAAATACATAATTTACTTGTCACAAATATTGTTGTCATATAGACACAATATAGTGAAAAAAATATTTTTAAAATATTATAATCTTGTTATTTGTGAATGAGTAAAATTATGAGATGTTGATGTGAATCACATCCTATTGGGCTGGTCTATTCTTTGAAGTGAATATGACTTTATGCTATAAGTGGTTTCCACTATTCTACTACAATATTAAGAAGTAGTAGAAAAAATATTGAAAGCTCTTGAAGAGTATATATACTATTGTCTATGGGAACACAAATTAATATTAATGTATTATAGTCTCCCAAGTCTCAAAAGTTAAAAGGGTCCAAGATATCATACATGACCCAATGTGAGAATGTTATTGATTACAGTGGGATTCAAATCGAGATTGATAGACATGAAGTGTCATCATCTCAAGGGGGAGAATTAAGGAATCCCACATACAGAAGTGATGAAACAGATATAAGATTATGTTCACATCTAAAATGAGTCTAATTACTCATATGATAGTTCAAATCTTGAGGATTTGAAAAGTAATCATGTTGAGACAATAAGCGAAGAAAATACTTTGAAATCATAAGTATTATTACCCAAGGCAATAAAAGTATTTTAGAGATTATATGCATTATCTAGAAGATAAAATGCTTTGTGAAAATCTCACTGTTTGGCATGACCGGTTAAGCCATTCCGGTTCAATAGTGATGCGAAAGAATGATCAGAAATTTCTGAAAAGATTCAATAGAGAACCTAAAGAGTTTTTCTAATGATTTATTATGTGTGCTGCTTTACAAAGCAAGCCGATTATATGGCTTTCATCGATCCCATGAATTTGGATAGTGTCAATTTTCTGGTACGTATACAAAGAGATATTGTGAACTGATCATCCACCATATATTCGAGTTTGCAAGAGTATTTAGTTAATTGACAATGGTGGTGAAACCAGGCTATGTGATTGACAAAAATGACTCTACATGTCAATAAATTCGCATCGGGTCAATGAATTATCATGAGTACTCCCCATTACAATTGGTTTGGGTCAGAAACTAGATATATTCCATCTAAATGTGTTATACATGTAGAGTTGCTCCACCAAGTGATTAAGATGGGATTTGAAAGAATGTTGGAAATATGTTAGATATAGATCTCTCTTGATGATTGAATATCTCGAGATACAGAGATTGTTTTTTCAGTGAGTCAGTTTTTCCAACATGAGGGGGAGAAAATAAATAGTTGGTAAAGAGTTATATTGTAAGAAATTATCTTGATCCTCGTACTAGGAAATGTGCGCTAGAAATTAAAAAGATAATTTATTGGCAAAGTTTGCAAAGATGCTAAAAGCATACCATAGCCAATTTTCTGACCTTGAAAATGAAAAAGTCACATATACCAGCTGTGCTCCAATTAATGTCCTAGAAGGATAAGATCAACTGATAGTAAGTCTAAAGATCTCATGGAAGTGTGATAGACTTATGGTTCCAAATATAAGCATCCTCGGAAAAGAAAAGGAGCATAAATTAATATGGCACCGAGGAAGCAGAGAGTTATGAAAAATCTCAAGAAGAGATCTAGAGACTTAGACATGAGTAAGAAAGAGATTCAGGTACCTGAGAATGATAATAAAATGAAATCTCAACAAGTTGAGTCATGTCTAGAATAAAAAGGAACCAAAAAGCAAATCGACGTTGTAAATATGTTTGCATGCAGTGTTGCAGTTGATGGTGTTATGAATAAAATCGAGGATCATAAACCGCGGTTAATAGAAAATGTTTTATTGAAAAGTGTACACAAAGAATGATTGGTTAATCATTGAAAGAAGTAACTATTATATAGTTCAAGTCTCTTAAAGAGTTAATATTTGGACATGTAGTCCTTACACTTGAAAGTGTAAAATGAGTGCGACATAAGTGGATATTTATGAGAAATAAAGTACGTGTAGTAGTACAGTGATTCTCAGAAAATAATTATGAGAGATGTATTCTCTTTTGGTGGAAGCAACTATTTTAAATCCCTTATGAGTTTGACAATAAAAGCAAGACTTGATTTAGTCTATCCCTTATAGTGATTATATTGCTAAAGACAATATTTTATAGTTCTTGAGAACATTGTAAAAGTGAGAAAACGTTTTGATGCCCTTTGACACCTTTGGGGAGAAATATGGTGAGAGATTATCTCTATGAGAGAATCATGTATATAGATCATTGTTGTTGATCTTAGGGATCTCATTGTAGGGTGAAAATAAATTGGGAACAAGCTAAGAGAAGATCTTAGGTTGTGTAAATCCGAGATTAAACACTAATTTTAATTGTGTTCAAGAAGTATCTTCAACAAATTTTGAGGACGTATGTATTTGCTGAACCTCGTTAAAAGAAAAATTATATGTCTCTTGTATCTTCAGCACTTACAATCCGAGATTGGACACTAATTTTAATTGTGTTCAAGAAGTATCTTCAACAAATTTTGAGGACGTATGCATTTGCTGAACCTCGTTAAAAGAAAAATTATATGTCTCTTGTCTCTTCAGCACTTACAAGTGGTTCTTGTTAAAAGAAAGGTACAAGAACAAGTGCAAAATATGTTGATGATGAAAATATTGTCTGATCTCCGGTAGAAACAATCACTGATGAAATATTACTCCTGAAAGATGGAGAAATCGGATTTTATAAGATCAGATTTTTCATGAAATTTCTTGAGGTTATGGATTTACATCTGTTGGATTTTATAAGATGCTTACATCTTACATAGAAAAATGGTCTTGTAGTACCATACTAAGAAGAAGAGTTGAAAGAGAAAGTTTTACAAGGAGATTATAAATAACTCCTATGTATAAGATGATTGTTTGGAAGATTGTATGTAAAAGAAGATTTGGGCTTAAAGTTCAAATAGATCTTCTATATGAAAAGGGTGCAAATGACTTGAAGTTCAATGATCCGAGAGAATAGATGATGATCATATGAGTTTGTAAACTAAAGCTCTGTTTATTACAATTTAGAAAAGCTGATATATATGATCATAATGCATAACCTGAAGATGATGCTTTCAGGGGGAGAAATATGATCATGTGTGTGGTTGTACTCTTTTCCCCTTATCATGGTTTTTATCCCATTGGGTTTTTCCATGAAAGGTTTTTAACGAGACAACAAAAGAACACGCGAAAGATAAACACCTGAAGAGGAATATTATCATTCCAATGGTGAAAGACTATCATCTTCAAATTCTTTGACATACATTGATGAGATCGTGAGAGATGTAGATAATGATCAAGATGAGTCATCTAAGATACCAACAGCCTGCAGAAGAATGGTGATGTACGGTGATATACATGTCCTACAAATTTGTTCAAGTGAAGATTTGGCGAACCATTTACCAAGGCGTTTCGAACCACTATATTCAAAAAGCTACTTCATCATACTGGTTCGATCGTCTCGAAGAAGTGATGTACTCAACAGGGGGAGTAAAAGCACGCTGCACTCTTTTTCCCTTAACCATGGTTTTTCCCACTGGGTTTTCCTGGTAAGGTTTTGAATGAGGCAGCATCTCACATATGTGGATTTGGAACTATATTTTTATAATGGTCATCCAAGGGGGAGTGTTATGAATAATGTAATGGATGCCCATTAGAAGCCCATTAACATTAACCTATTACTTGTACACCAAGATGTATCCCTGTATATACTATATTATGTCAATGGAATAAGATAAGCTTTTCCCTAAAATCTCTGTTCTTAACATGATACCAATAATAAAAAATTCATGTTAGGAAACTATGGTTGGAGATGGTCTCTAAGATCTTGTTATGCTTTCGTCAAACTTCTCAAAATTCTGAGCGTCTAAATACAATCATATCTCGGAAGGTCACCCATCCTAAAACTACTCCAGCATAAATACGCTTAACAGTGTAGTTCTCTTAGGACCTTTGACCGAAAAGATAATTGCACTTTTGTAATACAAAAAAACCAAAAATCAATTCTTTTAAACCTCTCCACAAATCCCTGAAACCTAGGTATTATGTAACATCCGCGAACCAAAAATTGGTTTTTGGGGATGGGTGTCGATGGACACCAAGGTGGTGTCCGTTGACACCACTTATTTCCGGTTCGACCAGATTGGATTTTTGATCGATTTGGTTCGGTTTGGTTTAAGGAAACCATTGGCCAAGGTTTAAAAGAAAGAAAATGAACTAGGGTCGTGTTTTTGGTTGTCTTGCGCCATTTGAGAGAAAAAGGAAGGAGAAAAACATTTCCTAAGGTTCTTGAGAGAGTTTGTGAGATTTCAAGGCGTTTTTGGTGAGATCTTGCTGTGGGATTGAAGATCCAAGGCTAGGAACGTGTTGGAAGCTTGCTAGGAGTGAGGGAATTTGTTCTTGTTGGTCAGAATCTTCTTGCAAGAGGTGAGTGCATGACCATGGCTAATCTAAGCCTTTGATTACCTTGTTCTTGCTTGTTGTTGCTTGTTTGTGTGTTTTTCTTGCTGGGATTGGTTGATACAGGTTCCTACGGAGGTTTAAGGCTTGGGTTTTGAGTATTGGACGATTTGGAGGAGATTGGGAGCAAGATTCGACTCTCGACTTCGCGCGGATCGCAGTTGCAGAGTGAGTGTCGATCGACACCACTTGGTGTCGGTCGACACCAACAAGTCAGGCATCGATCGACACTCTGGGGTAGTGTCGGTCGACACCATTGAGCCAGTGTTGATCGACACTAGGCTGGTGTCGGTCGACACCTCCCTTCCAGCGAGACGATGTTTGATTTCCTGGTTTGTGTGTTTGTTTGTTACTTGTTTTAGAACTTTGGAATCAATGTTGCTTGTGTGTATAGCCCAGTAGATGGGAGGATTGCCTCACTAAGTATTTGTGATAATACTTACGCATCTCAATTGTTGTTTGTGGTGTGCAGGTAAAGGCAAAGTGTGATCATGGAATTAAGGCAATGAAGAGGAGGATGTTCTAGGGACTCGATTGGATGTTTTCTGGCATTGCTAGGTTGCTAGAGTCGAGTCATTAGAAACATTGCTAGGTTGTCGGTTTCATGTTTCTTGTTGTTTGGTATTTAGATATTGCTTATGCTATGATATTGGAATGTTATTGGATATTATTGGATATTGTTATTGGTATTGTTATTCCGCTGTTGATTGTGATTGTGGTTAGGTGGCTAGTGGGTATGGGACCACTAGTTGTAGTTTATTTATATATATTATTATTTATTATTTATTATTAAAAAAAAAAAAGGGTCGGTCGTTTTATTTTGGTATCAGAGCCCTTACGGTTCTAGGTTTGGGTTCACTAGGTTTCTGTTATAGATGTTTGGGATTGCATGTCTTGATTGATTATGTGAGTTAGTCAATTGTGTGTGGCATGGAGTCCTAGAACATCCTCTTCAAGCCGAGTGTGTGATTCCACGGTGAGTTTATGTTTCTGTGTGATATAGAAATTGTTTGCTTAGCTTTCTGTTCATGGTAGTGCAGATGGTTAGAGAGGATGTTGTGGCTGGTCGAGGTCGTGGACGCGGACGTGGTCGTGGTAGGGGCAGAGTCCCAGTGGTTAGTGAGACCGAGGACCAGAGTGTGACAGCTGAGGGTGTTGGCGAGTCGCAGGGTGTTCCGGGGGATTCCGTGAGTGTGGCAGGAGGGGGCGGTGTTGATGCTCCAGTGGCCGGTGATGCTAGGGCTCCAGGTGTGGGAGTTCCAGCGGGAGGAGTCCCTGGTACTGACTTTGCGGCTCTGCTAGCACAAGTGTTGGAGCGGTTACCACCAGCGGTAGTGCCACCAGTGGTGGCGGAGGAGCGGCAGCCAGTGGCTGCAGATGTGGGAGTTCATGGACGTTATTTGTCTATGCTCAAGGAGATGAAGGGTCTGTTCACTGAGAGGTTTTCGGGTGGTATGGATCCTACTGTTGCGGATGCGTGGAGGACGAGTGTGGAACGTAACTTCCATATTCTGAGATGTCCTGAGGAGTTTTGGGTGGACATAGGGGTCTACTATTTGAGTGGTGATGCTGAGTTGTGGTGGAGATCAGTGGCTGCTAGGAGAGTGCAGCGGGAGATGACTTGGGCTGACTTCGTCTTGGAGTTCAACCGCAAGTATTTTCGTAGAGAGGCATTGGATCGGTTGGAGGTGCAGTTCCTTCAGTTGTCTCAGGGGACACGGTCAGTGCGGGAGCTGGACTTGGAGTTCATTCGACTTCTTTGTTATGGGGGTCAGGCTTTGGAGTCTGAGGAGGCTCAGATCAGGAGGTTTTTGAGGGTTCTACGTGATGAGTTGAGAGTTCACTGTAGAGGGTTGAGTTATGCTACGTGTGCAGAGCTGGTTAAGACTGCAGCAGAGATTGAGGAGGATATCCGGGCACAGTCAGTGGCGGTAGCTCCAGCAGTTCAGCCTAGTAAGGCTCAGCAGCAGGGTGGTTCTAGCAGGGGCGGTAGGCATGCTCAGGGAACCAAGAGGAAGTGGGAGGCTACGCAGAAGCCGAGTGGTGCGGGTTGCTTCGGTTGTGGGAGTAAGGATCACAGGGTTGCTAGTTGTCCCAAGAGGAGTGTTCTGACGACAGGACCTCGGGTATGTTATCATTGTAGGGAGACAGGGCACATCAGGCCTTTTTGTCCCAAGTTGCAGCCGGCAGCAGTGGCAGCGTTGCAGCAGGTGCAGCCTGGAGGTCAGCAGGTGGCACGGATTGAGCAGACGTCACGTGCTTACACGACAGTAGAGACTGGTGGAATCAGTGCCGGGGCGATCACAGGTATAATTTCTGGTACTTAATCTTTGTGAATTTTAGTAGGGTCAGATTTTATGTTTTCCTGTGATAGAGTGTTAGGTTCTCAACACATGAGGTTTGTGTAGGGACCTTGTTGGTGGGCGGGTTTAAGTCCCATATTATGTTTGATTCTGGAGCTTCTCATAGCTTCATTAATCCGGAGTGTGCAGAGTGTGCGGGGATCAGCGAGGATCCTGGAGAGCGTGCAGGAGTTGTCAGGGTTGCGGGAGGTGAGTTCCTGAGAGTGATTGGACGGGCTAGAGGAATTGATATTCAGATCACATGAGAGTTGTGGCCAATGGATTTGCTTATCAGTCCAGTGGAGCTATATGATGTTATTCTCGGGATGGATTGGTTTCATCGGCATAGGGTGCATTTGGATTGCTATCGGGGTAGAGTGGAGTTTGAGCGTTCAGTAGGGAAGTTAATTTTTCAGGGTATTAGACCGACTTCAGGGAGTCTCATGATCTCAGCCATTCAGGCTGGGAAGATGATCGAGAAGGGCCGTGAGGCTTATTTGGTTACTATATCTATGCCAGAGTCAGTGGGGAAGTCTACGGTGAGCGGTATCCCGGTAGTGGAGGAGTTTGAGGATGTGTTTCAGTCTTTGCAGGGATTACCACCATCTCGGTCGGATCCTTTTACCATAGAACTGGAACTAGGGACGATGCCGTTATCCAAGGCTCCTTACAGGATGGCTCCAGCAGAGATGGCAGAGCTAAAGAAGCAGCTAGAGGATTTATTGAGTAAGGGATTCATCCATCCTAGTGTATCACCGTGGGGAGCGCCGGTGTTGTTTGTGAAGAAGAAGGATGGGAGTTTCAGGTTGTGCATTGATTATCGGGGTTTGAACCGGGTCACTGTAAAGAACAAGTACCCCCTTCCTAGGATCGATGAGTTGTTGGATCAGTTGAGGGGTGCTACTTGGTTCTCCAAGATAGATCTGGCATCGGGTTATAATCAGATACCGATAGATGAGGCAGATGTGAGGAAGACTGCTTTCAGGACGAGGTATGGGCACTATGAGTTTGTGGTGATGCCTTTTGGATTGACTAACGCGCCAGCAGCGTTTATGAGATTGATGAACAGTGTGTTTCAGGAGTTTCTGGATGTATTTGTCATCATTTTCATCGACGATATCCAAGTTTATTCTAAGAGTCCTGAGGAGCATGCAGTGCATTTGAGGGCAGTTATGGAGAAGCTGCGGGAGCAGAAGTTGTTTGCCAAGTTGAGCAAGTGTAGTTTTTGGCAGCGTGAGATGGGCTTTCTGGGTCACATTGTTTCTGCAGAGGGGGTTTCTGTAGATCCAGAGAAGATTCAGGCTATCAGGGATTGGCCTAGACCGCAGAATGCCACAGAGATCAGGAGTTTTCTTGGATTGACAGGTTACTATAGGAGATTTGTGTAGGGGTTTGCAAGCAGAGCACGTCCTATGACTAAGTTGACAGGGAAGGATGTTCCTTTTGTCTGGTCAGAAGAGTGTGAGGAAGGCTTTGCAAGCCTGAAGGAGATGTTGACTACTGCGCCAGTGTTGGCTTTGCCTGAGCAGGGAGAACCCTATGTGGTTTATACAGATGCATCTAGAGTTGGTTTGGGGTGTGTTCTGATGCAGCATGGGAAGGTGATTGCCTATGCTTCGCGGTAGTTGCGGGTGCATGAAGGCAACTATCCTACTCATGATTTGGAGATGGGTGCTGTAGTTTTTGCCCTGAAGATTTGGAGATCTTATCTTTATGGTGCAAAGGTACAGGTGATCACAGATCATAAGAGCCTGAAGTATATATTCACTCAGCCTGAGTTGAATTTGAGACAGAGGCGGTGGATGGAGCTTGTGGCGGATTATGGTTTGGAGATAGCCTATCATCCTGGTAAGGCTAACACGGTTGCAGATGCTCTGAGTCGGAAGAGGGTAGCTTCGGCTTAAGAGCATGAGATGGAGTCTCTGGTAGGGGAGATCGGTGCTTTGAGCTTATGTGCTGTTTCATAGGAACCGTTGGGTTTGGAAGCAGTAGATAGAGCAGATCTTCTGAGTAGAGTGCGGTTGGCTCAGGAGAAGGATTTGGGGGTTGTGAATGCCTCTAAGGATGTGGATTCAGAGTATCAGGTCTCAGATAATGGTACTATCTTGGTGCACGGTCGTGTGTGTGTGCCCAAGGATGAGGAGATGAGGCAGGAGATTCTGAGAGAGGCTCATGCAAGCAAGTTGTCTATTCATCCAGGAGCGACTAAGATGTATCGTGACCTCAAGAGGTATTATCATTGGGTCGGGATGAAGAAGGATGTAGCAGGTTGGGTTTCGAGGTGTGATGTGTGTCAGCTAGTGAAGGCTGAGCATCAGGTTCCTGGCGGGTTACTGAAGAGTTTACCCATTCCTGAGTGGAAGTGGGATATGATCACTATGGACTTTGTGGTAGGATTGCCAGTGTCACGGACCTTTGATGCAATTTGCGTCATTGTGGACCGGTTGACTAAGTCAGCACATTTTCTGGCCATTAAGAAGACTGATGGAGCAGCGGTCTTGGCTAAGAAGTATGTGAGAGAGATAGTCAGATTGCATGGGGTGCCAGTGAGCATTGTGTCGGATAGAGATTCTAAGTTCACTTCGGTGTTCTGGATGGCATTTCAGGCAGAGATGGGCACTAAGGTGCATATGAGTACAGCTTATCATCCCCAGACAGATGGACAGTCTGAGAGGACGATCCAGACGCTGGAGGATTTGCTGAGGATGTGTGTGTTGGATTGGGGTGGCCATTGGGCAGATCACCTGAACCTGGTAGAGTTTGCTTACAACAACAACCATCAGGCGAGTATTAAGATGGCTCCTTATGAGGCTCTGTATGGGAGACCATGTCGTACACCATTATGATGGACTCAGGTGGGGGAGAGGAGCATGTTTGGTGCTAGTTTTGTTCAGGAGACCTCAGAGAAGATTCGGGTTCTAAAGCTGGACATGAAGGAGGCTCAGGATAGGCAGAGGAGTTATGCTGATAGGAGGAGGAGAGATCTTGAGTTTCAGGTGGGAGACAGAGTGTACCTCAAGATGGCCATGTTGCGGGGTCCGAACAGGTCATTGTCAGAGACTAAGTTGAGTCCCAGGTATATGGGTCCATTCAGAGTGATCGAGCGGGTTGGACCTGTGGCATATAGACTGGAGTTACCCGAGGTTATGCGTGCATTCCATAAGGTTTTCCATGTGTCTATGTTGCGGAAGTGTCTCCGTGAGGGTGAGCAGGTGTTGGCTTAGATTCCTGAGGATCTTCAGCCTAACATGACTTTAGAGGCGAGACCAGTGAGAGTTCTCGAGAGGAGGATCAAGGAACTTCGGAAGAAGAAGATTCCTTTGATGCGAGTCTTGTGGGACTGTGATGGTGTTGAGAAGCAGACTTGGGAGCTTGAGGCAAAGATGAAGGAAAGGTTCAAGAAGTGGTATGAGAAGCAAGCCGCGACTTGAGCTTGTTTAGCTTGGTCCCATCTGTAATCCGTGGCTGGAGCGGGAATGGAGTATTCCAGCCCATCTCTTCTTGTTACTCGGTCGCTTGGGGTGGTTGGTTGTGCGACTCAGTAACGAGATGAGGTGGTGTTCGGGGTACAAAGTTCTCGTGAAGCGGGATTTTGGAGGAAAGTTTCCTGAAATGGAAGTTCCAAAAGTGGAAAGTTTCCAAAAATGGAAAGTGCTAAATATGGAAAGTTTTACGGGAGTTAGAATTTGCCCATTTTAGCGGTGGAGAGCCTTGGAAGGGCTTGTGTGTGGCCTTAGTGGCGGACTTTTGAGTCAGTGTGCCAGTGTGTGGCGGTCTTTTTAGACATTGTGTGGTCTTTGTGACGGTCCTTCGGGACAGATGGTCTCTGTGACGGGCTTTTTAGCCAGAGTGTCTTTGTGACGGTCCTCTTTAGGACATTTGTTTGGCCTTGGTGGCGGTCCTCTTTAGGACATTTGTTTGGCCTTGGTGGCGGTCCTCTTTAGGACATTTGTTTGGCCTTTGTGGCGGGTTGTTTAGCCAGAGTGTCTTTGTGACGGTCCTTCGGGGCAGATGGTCTTTGTGACGGTCCTTCGGGACAAATGGTCTTTGTGACGGGATTTTTAGCCAGAGTGTCTTTGTGACGGTCCTCTTTAGGGCATTTGTTTGGCCTTGGTGGCAGTTCTCTTTAGGACATTTGTTTGGCCTTAGTGGCGGTCCTCTTTAGGACATTTGTTTGGCCTTAGTGGCGGCCCTTGTGGCAGGTATATGATCCTTGTGTGGTCATGTGGTATTCCAGTGAGGGGATATGTGGTTGGTAGGACATTGAGATGTTTTACGCGAGCCACGGGAAGGAAACCTATATAGGGATATATAGGACTCAGACGTGTTCAGAATCGTTTGCTCGCGACTCTTGGAGGACTTAGGTTCTCCTAGTACTCCCATATTCAGAGACTTTGTGATTTGGGAATATGGTTGGTATATCGACTTCGGATGACGATCCGGGGGCGCGCTGTAGGGTGGCAACCCGAGAGACGAGTTGGATTTTCCTTATATATTATGGCATGCGGGTCTAGACCCGATGAGGAGCCAACATTATGGCATGCAGACTTAGGTCTGATGAGGAGCCAATAAAAACTCAAGGTTTAGGCCTATGGGTAAAGGAAAGTCCAAAAGTCGAGAGCAAATGACGCCTGGAGCGTGAGTCTATCGCCTAGAGGTGACCTTATGTAGATCGGTCGGAGGAGTGCGGGCCGTGGAGACGGCTGCACAGGAGTCCTTGGCTGATGGTCGTTCGAGATTCGAGGACAAATCTAGATTGGTGGGGGAGAATTGTAACATCCGCGAACTAAAAATTGGTTTTTGGGGATGGGTGTCGATGGACACCAAGGTGGTGTCCGTCAACACCACTTATTTCCAGTTCGACCAGATTGGATTTTTGATCAATTTGGTTTGGTTTGGTTTAAGGAAACCATTGGACCGAGGTTTAAAAGAAAGAAAACGACCTAGGGTCGTGTTTTTGGTTGTCTTGCGCCGTTTGAGAGAAAAAGGAAGGAGAAAAACAGTTCCTAAGGTTCTTGAGAGAGTTTGTGAGATTTCAAGGCGTTTTTGGTGAGATCTTGCTGTGGGATTGAAGATCCAAGGCTAGGAACGTGTTGGAAGCTTGCTAGGTTGTTGGTCAGAATCTTCTTGCAAGAGGTGAGTGCATGACCATGGCTAATCTAAGCCTTTGATTCCCTTGTTCTTGCTTGTTGTTGCTTGTTTGTGTGTTTTTCTTGCTGGGATTGGTTGATACAGGTTCCTATGGAGGTTTAAGGCTTGGGTTTTGAGTATTGGACGATTTGGAGGAGATTGGGAGCAAGATTCGACTCTCGACTTCGCGCGGATCGCAGTTGCAGAGTGAGTGTCGATCGACACCACTTGGTGTCGGTCGACACCAACAAGTCAGGCATCGATCGACACTCTGGGGTAGTGTCGGTCGACACCATTGAGCCAGTGTCGATCGACACTAGGCTGGTGTCGGTCGACACCTCCCTTCCAGCGAGACGATGTTTGATTTCCTGGTTTGTGTGTTTGTTTGTTGCTTGTTTTGGAACTTTGGAATCAATGTTGCTTGTGTGTATAGCCCAGTAGATAGGAGGATTGCCTCACTAAGTATTTGTGATAATACTTACGCATCTCAATTGTTGTTTGTGGTGTGCAGGTAAAGGCAAAGTGTGATCGTGGAATCAAGGCAATGAAGAGGAGGATGTTCTAGGGACTCGATTGGATGTTTTCTGGCATTGCTAGGTTGCTAGAGTCGAGTCATTAGAAACATTGCTAGGTTGCCGGTTTCATGTTTCTTGTTGTTTGGTATTTGGATATTACTTATGCTATGATATTGGAATGTTATTGGATATTATTGGATATTGTTATTGGTATTATTATTCCGATGTTGATTGTGATTGTGGTTAGGTCGCTAGTGGATATGGGACCACTAGTTGTAGTTTATTTATATATATTATTATTTATTATTTATTATTAAAAATAAAAAAAAAGGTCGATCGTTTCATATTACAACAATGAACAAAAGATACTATGAAGATGATAATAAAACAAAATGCCACTAAAATTTTCATAGTAATAATTATTTTTTAAATATTATTCTCTTAATTTTCCTTTTAATGAGTTGTTCTTAACATAGACAAATTATATATATATATATATATATATATATATATATATATATTGTAATAGCACACAATATGATTCATGTTCTTTTTTCCTGGTCAAATATGTAAAATAATATTATCTTTTTGATTGGTTTTCCTGGAGATGAACTGAAAATTATTTTCTTAGCTTATTCTGTTTCAATACTGATCAAGTAATATAATTATATTTTACATAATTAAATATGTATTTTCAGCATATTTAGTTAAGGTTTCAAAATATTATATGCTTAACTAAATATGCTTAAAATCTTATGGTTGTAAATATTACTTGACCAATATTGAAAAGGTTCTCTAAATATTATTACTTGACCAATATTGATGGTTGTATATATTACCTTAATATTAATTCTTTTAGCTTAACTTAAGGGTGTTATTTGATTCTTTTTTCTAAAGAATTTTGATGACTTCAGTAAAATCATAGAAAATGAATAAGTGAAAGAATTTAAAGGACTGCTAGAGAGTTTTCAATAATTTTATTGATTAGTTTTTATATAATCTTGTAAAGTCTCCCAAACAATTTCTCTACTTCAATGATACATTCTATGACTTTGTTTTCTGAAAAGTGTATAAAATCATAAATCAATAACATAATAATTGAATTCATTGACAATCCTAGATTCTTTTGTTTTAATTGAATAACACAAAATTTTTGTTCACTTTATAAAATTCTGAATCCAATAACCTCAAATTTATTAAAATTTTAAGTGACTTTTTACAAATCAGAAACTAATAAGACCAAACTTTAATAGAGTTTAACAAAATCTTGATTGAATAACAATAGATTCTACATAACATTTAAAGTTATTATGATAACATCAAAAAATATGAAAGAAAATAATTTTGAAGACATTATTTATTATGAAATGGAGGGAGTATAAGATTCACAATAATAGAGTCAATATATGTAACACATTTACCAAATCTATTCACGCGAAGATGTATTGGCTGATTTTATTTTTCATTTCTTACATTTTATTATTCCTTAACTTATATTAGCTTTTATTTAACTTCTAGAAAATGTATGGCTTGAAAATCAATCTAACTTTGATTTGGTAAAGTTTATGTACTCCGCTCTAGTTCTTCCCTGTATATTCAAAAACATGTGAAAATTATAGATTTATTTTTTTAAGCAGATACCAATACATTTGATTATATAATTTAATCTTAGACACGTATTAGTTATTTCTTGTATTAAATATCAGCACAACAACATTTTTGTGTATTAACACAAAAGCCACGAACATATCTTAGTCTTGCAGTACAAATATGATTGCAGAGTTCTCGTCCTCCCGTGGGACACACGTTATGCCCAAAACATTTGAGAAATGGACGCACTATTCGGCTAGGTCGATAACCTATATACATTATTAACAATAATCATACCCATTAACAAAGAGTGAAAGCATCATGATGATAATTACAAACTGAAGGTATGAATAACAGTAACCAGATGAAGGTATGAATAACAGTAACCAATTACCTGGACTTTCAGCAGTTGTAGGAAGAGAATGAACAAAAGATACGATGAAGATGATAGTAAAACAAAATGCCACCAAAGTTTTCATAGTGATAGCTATTATTTTAGTGATGTTCTCTCAACTTTTTTTTAATGAGTTGTTCTTCACCTAGACTGATTATATATATAATATGCAAAATATGTTTCATGTTTTTTTCCCAGTCAAAGATGCAAAATAATATGATCTTTTAATTTATTTCCCTATAGATGTATTAAAAATTATTTTCTTAGCTTATTATGCTTCAATACTGGTCAAGTAATATTAATTATTTTATACATAATTAAATATGTATTTTTCAGCATATTGACTTAAGGTTTTCCAATATTATAGGCTTAACTAAATATGCTTTAAAAATATTACTTGACCAGTATTGAAAAAGTTCTCTAATTATTATTACTTGACCAGTATTGATGGTTCTATAAATTACCTTAATATTGATTCTTTTAGCTTAACTATTCAGCATACGCAAAAATTTCTGATGGTTGTAAATATTAATTAATAGTCCTCTGCTTCACACAAAAAAAAAAAAATTGAGATTTTTTGTTTTATTGGGGCAGAACTTAGCTCAAATTTTACAATAGTTTTAGTAGACTTTACCAATGTTTTTGTAGATTTTTGTCGTTATTTTGACTAACGTTTGTTTTTGGCAAAACTACACACAATACTATAACAAAGAAAACAGTTGGTAAAGATTGTCTTTGCAATATTTGGGGTTAAAATTTAATACCATTTAAAGTTTTTGTAACGTCCGCCAACGATATTTTACTCGTACTTCAAATTGAAAACAAGGTTTTGGTTAACATCATTAATAAACTTACTCTAATAATAGTATGAAGTCGTTTTAATAATTGACGTATTATGGGACGATGTAAAATTTCTTTGCGACATTTAGAAAATCGACGCTTTAATTCACATCAAAAATTATAGCGTCACTTTTTCTTTTGTTTTTAACATTGTCTGCAAAACAACGCAACCTGTCTGATTACCATTTGTACAATTGTTTTTGTTTTTTTCTTTAATTAAATTAATTGTAAAAAAATATATACAAAATGATAACTGAAATTTTAATAAGAGGCAAAATATAATTGTCTTAAGAAAATAGAAAATCTTAGAACATCGAGGGTATATAGCTTACTCTTATCTATGTTCGTTCTCTACATAGATTATGTTTCCACAGCTGAGCTAAGACTCAACAACAAACAAGTCAAACAAGGCCTATATACTTGCCTTTCTAAGTCATTCTTGTCTAGGTTCTCAACAAGCTTGGGTTCAGATGCGAAGAAAACTTGTCTTAGAGGACTGTAAGCAATAACCCCAATCCCAAGTTCCATGAAGAAGGAAAGATAGTATGAAGTTACATGACAATTACAGTGTCATAGATGAAACGTTTAGCTAACACTGAGGCGTTTGCGAAAGTGCATCAAATCTTTAGAAACAGTCTCCTTCAAGTTCAGATATCGAATTTCACTTTCTTGAAAATCGAGAACAATCATATCGTTCGAGTGTATCGAGAATAGACGACCCATCAAATGACATTGCTTCATCAGAAGAAGACATCAGCTGCTGATATTGTTGTTCATCTTTAGGCTTTACTTCAAGAAGAAGAGTGTGTCCAACTATATCAGAATGGCTTGATGATATCACCTCCAGATCACAACAATAACACCCTTGGGTGTCATAATTAATAAGTTAAAACACAAACAAAATTAATGAAATATTATTATATTTTTGATAATTTGCTCATTTTTTACATTAGACGAGTATTGACCTGTAGTAGACCAAGAGATAATATTTTATATATTTTTATATACAATTGTAAGATAATTGATATTTTTTTGTTTTTTATTTTATTGTATTTGCAAAGATTTACAGTATCAATTATTAAATAATTAAGTATTGACTTTGAAAGAATTCTAAGTATATATAAGTGTTCAAGAAAGTGGTCTAGGTTGACCGCGCAGATATCGTCTAGCGCTTTCTTGAACATGCTAATATTACATTGAATAAATAATTTTATTAAATTTTAATATATATCATGTAATTTTGATTTTAAATAATTTTAGTTTTAAATTATAATTTTGGATTAAATAAACAGAATTTCGATGAATATTAAAATTTTTATTAATTATCATATTTATTGTTAATGATAGAAATTAGAAAGGATATCGATGAATAATCATATAGAAAAATTATTATAATTAAGGATATGAATTATTGAATCAGTTTATATATTTCAATTTTGATCCTATTCATAAAAATTATACAAAAATATACTTCAAAAATTTTAAAATAGATATCTCGTATTGGTAGATTTGATTAATTTTGAAGAACTCTCTGTAAATTTAAGTTCCTTGCTCTTGCTAGAAAAATAAAATAAAAAGTAAATAATAGTGCAATAAAAAACAAGAATGCTTATTTTCTAAAGCAGCTGCACTCTGCAGTGTGCAGGCGTGGATAGGAGTGTGGACAAACAATTATAAATAACTAGGTATTACCCCCGCTACGTGGGGATGAATTATATAATGTTTTGTTTGTTAATTATGTTTCTTAATTATTTTTTTGTCGTCTGATGAAAACTAAGTAACAATAAAAGTATAGAGAAACCAAGAAACAAAAGTACAACAAACCACACTTGATACTGAAGTCAATCTGTCTCTCCAAGTGAAACATATAGAATTGAGCCAAAACCCAAACATCCTAATGACCCATATCAAACCGCACTTGATTATGCAACCAAGATGGACCTCCAAGTGATAAAATATGATTGGAATCTGCCATCTCTTGTGACACTTTTAGCAATAGCTACTGCCACCTGATTCGCTGATCCAGCCACTTGGTGACATTCCCAGTAGGTAAAGCTCGAGAAAACAGTGTGAATATCTTGCAGTATGAAAGCTTACCTCGGCCACTCACGCGGGTTGCTAATTGCAGAAACCGCTGCTGCATTATCCAATCCACTTCCACCCGTGTCACATTTAAGACCTGCAATGCCTCCAAAGTCTACAAGGAACACCGCAGGTTCGCTAATATCCCCGTTTCAGCAGCCTGTACCGCACTCCTAGCATGATACAATACTTGACTTTGACTATCTCTGACAATCTACGCCCAACCAACCACTGTTAAGTTATCTCTCCATGATGCAGCAATGTTACATTTAACAACCCCTACCATTGGACTTCTCCACTTCACCTCAATAATCGTTTTGTTTGCTTCCCAATATTTATCGCAAGAGCCAACAATAGCTTGAGCTACTACTCATTGTGATGATTCCTGATAAGCTATATTCACCAGCTCTTGAATATCCATTTGCTTGCCTTGGAAGACAAAATTATTTCGCCATTTCCATATACCCCATAGCAGCCATGGAATTGTCCTGCGAATCTCCTCCAGATGTCCCTCGTCCTGAATCAAACTCAACAAAAATTCCCAGTTTTTCACCACATCATGCTCCGAGAACCCAGCAGATGGCAGGGGAACATTCGAAACCGCATAAACTTGACGAGCTACAAGACAGCTAAACATCATGTGACAGATAGTCTCCTCATTATGTCCACACACCATACACCTTGTATCCAGCATTATTCCTCTCGAGGCAAGCCTCTCAGATACAGCAATAGCCCCATATAAAATCCTCCAAAAAAATGATTTAATTTTTGGCACTGTCTTCACAGACCAAACCTTCGCTTTCAACGCGGTTGTCTTTACCCAATCCTCTGAACGAGGTTCATATAATGTAGGCAATGTTCTGAGCAACCAATAGCCACTCTTAACCGTATAAGCTCTAGATGGCGTATAAGGCCATATGTACTGATCCAACTTTGTCTCCGCAATGTCCATTGCTAGAATCTGTTTAGCATCATCCGGTGGAAACAAAGCATGGATCTTTTCTGTATCCCACTGACCATCAACTGAGGCTCTCAAATCAGCAACCCGCAAATTCATGTCAAAGAAGGTTTGTAGCCAATAGGGAGCTCTAGGATGTTTCTCAAACAACCACTTCTCTTTCCAAACATAAGTGTCCAGACCATTCCCAATTGTCTTCATTAATCCCTGCTTCAATAAGTTTCGGCCATGTAAAATGCTCCTCCATGCATAGGACGGTCTCGACCCCAAACCACACTCCAAATTTGACGATCTCCGGAAGTATCTACTCTTATAGAAACGAGACACCAAAGACTCCGGATTATTCAGGATTCGCCACGCCTGTTTAGCAAGCAAAGCCTGGTTGAAATCTCCCAAATTCTTAAAACCCATACCGCCCTCAGCCTTGGACATACACATGTTAGACCAAGCAACTCAAGCTATCTTTCTCTTCCCCTGACACTTACTCCACCAAAACTCACACATGGCACTTGTGATCTTCCAACATAAATGTTTGCTTAACCTAAAGCATGACATAGTATAGACCGGCAACACCATGACAATAGACATAGTAATACCTCTTTACCACCTAAGGACAAAGATTTAGTATACCATCCATGTAATCTCTTCTTGAGTTTATCTCCAATAAAAGCTAAGAAGGCTTGCTTTGAACCACTAAAACACTCTGGCAAGCCCAGATAAGAACCCGCTCCACCCTCCGCTGAGATCCCCAAGGTCTGTTTGACTAATACTTTCACTGTGTCTGGTGTCTTGCTACCGAAAGTAATTGCAGACTTTTCAAAATTAATCTTCTGGCCAGATGCCTTACCATACAGGTGTAAACAAGTCAGAATCTCCTCACATTCTTCCTTTGTTGCTCTACAGATGAGCAGGCTATCATCAGCAAATAATAAATACTGGATATTCGGGCATACTTCATTAAATCTGAAACCAGTTAATTTCCCTTGTGCCTTCCTCTGTTCCATTACATGAATCAGAGCCTCTGCGCAGAGTATAAACAAGAAGGGCGATAATGGATCCCCTTGTCTGATCCCCTTCTCCGGTTTAACAAATCCAAAAGCACTACCATTGATTAGCACCGAGTAACTCACATATCTTACACACAACATTATCCATTGTACTCACTGACTATGGAATCTCATACGAAGAAGGAGTTGCTCGAGAAAGTCTCATCTACTCTGTCATATGCCTTGGACATATCTGTCTTAATAGCAACATACTCAGTGTTGAACTTAACATGAGTCCGAAGAGCATGCACCATCTCGTGTGCTATAAGGATGTTGTCTGAAATTAATGTTCCAGACACAAAGAAATATAATAAAAAAAATTTTAGTCTATTTTTAAAAAGAAATGTAATAAAATTTCTAATGATAATTATATAATATAAAATAAGAAACATGCTTAAATAAAATAAAATAAACTAGTACTAATTTTTTTTTACATAGATAAAAATCTGCCGTAAGCCTCCATAAGTCTAGGCACGACACTAATCCACGCCTAGCATCGACTATCCAATTATATCTATCTATTTTGATTATAATTCGTCTAATCCGATTATTTACTGTTTAATTTTGTATATAATAATTATTTTTAGAGCCAAATATAAATCAAATATGTATTTTTTTGTTATTTAGATGTTAAATTAAGAGTTTATGATATTTTACAATAACTAATGTACAATTTTTTAGTGAAAATCATAAATTTTCTTTTAAAATTACGTTTTATGTGTTTATCGTAATTTTAAAGACAATACTATAGTTTTTACTTTATTTGATATTTTTGTTTTAACATAAACAGAATTATACATATATTTAATACTATATATTTTTATTTTGTTATTAATTTAATAAAATAACCTTAAAACTAATATCCGATCAATCCCTGTTTAATCTCCGATTTTCTCGCTAGGTGCTAGTTCCACCCCGACCGTCTGACTAGCACCTAGCAATTTCTAAAACAGGGCATAATACTTATCACTCTTTATTGTATTTATGTTTTCGTATTTATGCTTTTTTTCTTTTTTTTATATTCACAATGAACAATTCTAATATCATACTACATTTACAAATACTAAAACCAAATAATTTGTTTGGATTAACATTTTTTTCAGAGTAGATTTTTTGACCACAAGTGAATATTATAAAGCGTATTATAAGATCGAAACAAAATTTGACAAAGTTCCATAAAAAAAAAAAAGAAATTAAGCTTTCCCATTAGATAAACCAACCTTAGCCATAAGACCATCAATAAACAAACCCAAGTTCATCTCAGACGATGATCCACTGTTTCTCACCGCACCTTCCAAACTCATTTTCACCCGTCCGATCTTGTCCTTAGAAACTCCACACATCAAACGGTTAATATTCCTCCCAACTTCATCTCTCCCAAAATCACTCCGATCTTCACAAAGATTGATCCCAATCTCCCAATCATCAACCACAAGCTTCCTATTCGTAACCTGATCAGTCAACAACGGGAAACACAACACAGGAACCTCACACCAAATCGTCTCCAGTATCGAGTTCCAACCACAATGTGTTAAAAACCCACCAACACTCTCATGTGACAGAACCGTCATCTGACAACACCATGGTATCACAATCCCACGGTCTCCAGCTTCTGTCTCGAAACCTTCCGGTAATGGGTTTGTCTCGTCTGAACTAACAATGTCTGGTCGAACCACCCAAACGAAATTGACTTTGCTCTGTAATATCCCGTGAGCTATCTCGACGAGATCCTTCTTAGTTACGTGGGCGTAGCTACCGAATGAGACGTAAAGGACTGAGCTTTTTGGTTTAGTGTTGAGCCATTGTGTACAGTCTGATTCAGACCAGAGTGATGTTGTGACTGAAGAACCGGACTGAAGATTGAACGGGATGATTGGTCCGACTGCGTAAAATGGGATCTTTGAGTTGAGTGCTTTGATTGTTTTGTCTTCGAATTGTTGTATCGTGTTACAGAGTACAAAGTCGACTTTTTTCACGTCTTCGAATGCTTTGAAGATGATTTGATGAACTACTGAAGAAGTATCTGTTTCTTGAAGATACGACGCCGTGTCTTTTGGGTTTATCGCGGCGACTCCGGGAATGTAGTTTATCAGATCGTCGCGGGTTTCTGGGTCAGGAAAAATAGTTACGGGGTAGATTTAGATAATTAAGAAAATATAGGACGAGTTTGGTAAATTTGAAAAAGGAATAAATCAAAGGTGGTAAATTAATAATATGGACCCCCTGACATTAATTCACATGCATCATTACATGACAAAAGTAAAGTCCCTACGCTTTATGTTAAGTCCCTACTGGCTTTTATTATTTTCACCATATTTATATCGTTAGGATTACTGATTTTTGTTTGTTTTTGATTTTCCTTTTTGGTCGGCAAATCGTAACGCTTTTTATCAGGAGTATTTTAAATAATTCACCAAAAAAAGGAGTATTCTAAATAAATAACTTCATTGGATTTTTGGAAAAAATTTAAATGATTATGGTAGTAAAATTGTTTGAAAAAGAGAAGGTTTAATTTACTTTTTTTTGGTATCAAAGCGATTAATATATAGTTTCATGAAATATTTGGTACAATAGTGTGGTGTCATTTGAGTTGAGGGTTAGATTTTAATCAAGCATAAAATTATTTACGTGAAAAAAAAAAAATTCATTGACCTAACTGATAAAAAATGTCATTGTCAGGTTGTAATTAATGTGTATAAATTATCTTTCATAGTTTTTTTTTAGTCAACAAAATAACTTTTTTTATAAAAAAAATTTTTTTGGGGTTAAAACACTAAAATGTTTTAGAAAACCTATAGTAAGAAGAATCATAAACCAAAAAAAGAAAGAAAAAGTTACAAGCTGTCTAAATGATAAAGTAATCACCAATAATAATAGAATATTCGAATAGTCACTAGATCGGTAAACATGCAAAGAAATGCTCACCAATTATAATTTTTTTTTTTTTCAAAATCTATCTTGCATTTCAATTTAACTATAGACGTTGACCAAGACCCAAAAAAAACATGTTTTCGTGAAATTTGAAAGATCTACCGTTACTATCAATGAAACAGAATAGGTAACAATTAAATGAGGTAAACAAAAAAAAATCTAATATCAAAGAAGATGATAATTACTAGTAAATTACCTTGAGCACCAAAATGGCCATGAATCCGAAGCAGATCCAAATGGTAATAAAGCGAGAAAACTAAAGCAGCTTCGGTCCAAAACGAGACACAAACCAAACCAAACTTCCTCGCAACCACCGACGGCCACACAAAGAACGTGTCGGCGATCATCACATTCACACCGCCGTCTCCTCCGACAAGACTCGCCACAAGCTCTTCCACATGCGCGTAGAATACGTGCAACAGAGACGACTGGTACGTGTCATGGTTCAAGGACCGGTCAAACCCCACCGGTAAACCATCGGAAACCGTCGCGTACCTTATGTCAAGGCCAGACTCGGACCTAACTCCGGCGAAAATATCTCCATCGGAGCCGTTTGTGATCTGGTGGTGGATGTAATGAGTGTTGACGAATGTGACGGTGATCCCTTGTGACGCTAGCTTGATGGCTAACTGTACAAACGGGTTTACATGTCCTTGAAACGGATATGGGATCAGGAGAGCATGAAGATGATGATGATTATGATTTTTAGGGTTTTTAACGTCCGCCATTAAAATGGGTTTTTGTGGTGAGGAAGATGAAGAAATGAGAGAAATCTAAAGGTTAATTTTTTTTTTGTTTTTGGTTTTTTGGTTTTGGATTAAAATAAAAAAAAAAAGAGAAGAATCTGTCATTAAGAAAAAGAAAAAACATATGGGGCAAGTTGGGAATAAATGAATGACTTTGCATTGATTCGCGGAAATAGCCATAGAAGTGGATGGTTAGTGGCATTTCTATGCATTTAATTTTAATTTCTTCATTTTTTTATTTTCTTTGATTTTGATGATATAATTTAGTAATTTGTTCCTTAAAAAATATCTTTCATCTAAAATTCAGTAAGATGTCATGGAGAGAATCTAGTTCCAGTAAAAGGTTATGACCATGTGGATTTAGAGTTGCTTAGTCAAAATGGTTGATTTGTCAATTTATATTCTCCTAATCCGCTAATCGTAAACGAGAAAGACAAAGGCGAATATATTCATTTATATGTAGAAGAAAAAGAAAGATGGGTAATTTTAGTTTTTAGGTTTTAATTTTATTATATACTTATATACCTCTAAAATATATACGAATCCCCCCCCCCTCTATTATTAATATGAATCATTTCTAAGAATTTTGTGACGAATATAAACTTAAAAACACAACTTTATATATTCATATATTTTCTGGAGTAATTTATATAATTTTGAATGTAAGAAAGAAAAACGTATAAACCTAAACTTTTTTTTGTGAAGCACAAAAATATATCAAACCCAAATTTAGATGATAATCGGAGGAACATTTTGTTTGGAAAAATTTTGAACTTTAGCAATGTAGCCAAACAATAAACTGATGTGCAATGAAGGGAATAGGGGAACAAAACAAATTTATCTGAAAATAAAATAGATTTATTTAGTAGATTTAATAATGAATTAACTTTTGAACCATCAAACTTAATTCTGAACAATCTATTTGAAATACGTGACATTCAATTTGGTGAGACAATATGATAGAGATGACACATAGTAGCGCTTCCATAAAAAATTTTGGTTACTTAATAATAGGACTCTCAGGACTAAGCATGGAATCCAATGATCATTTTAAAACTATAATTGAATGCCCTGAATCCATTACACTTGTTTCATTTGATCGAGCATGTTATACAAGTTTCTCCACCTATAAGATTGGAAGTACAGTAAAACCTCTATAAATTAATAAATACTGTAAATTAATAAATTTTGTTAGTCTCAAGTCGGACCAGTATAAAAGATAACAAAATACGATAAGATAATAAGATAATAAATTGTTTGAAATTTCCATATAAAATATGGTCCCAATAATATCATAAATTAATAATCATGTATTTTTTTTTGTCAACAAAAAAATCAGCTCAAATGAACCAATTGGGTGAGAAATTGTTTATAAACAAAACATTATGCGGAGAGGCACGCGCTTAGCGTGCCAAAGAATCTGCACTTACATTAGCAGTTCTAGAAACTAAAGATAAAGAGAAAGATGAAAATTTCTCCCTATCAATCTTGATGTCGGCAAGGTACGCCGAGAACGCTGGCCAGTCTGAAGGAGAAGACACCATCTTCACCAAATCTGAACAGTCTGTATAGAAAGCCACATCTCTGAAATCATGGCTGATCATGCGGCGCATCGCCCAAAGGAACACTTCAGCTTCATCATATAATGGAGATAGACTTCACCGGAAATTCATGGCTCCCATAATTGGCAACGCAGTCTGGAACGAGGTACAACACCATCCAGTGCCTGCAAACGTGTCACCTGCTTTCCAAGAGTCATCTATAAAGCAACGATATCCCGAAAAAACCGTAGGGAGGGAGGCAGTAGCAACCCTAACCGGTAGTCCTGAAACTACGGGGATAGTGGGATAGGTCTCCAAATCGACCTCTGCTTGAGCCTGCTGCCACGCTGATGCTTCACCCTCTGCTACCATAACAATATCCTCCGGCCGCTCCACAATATTTTCAAAAACGCGTGCATTCCTTGCTTTCCAAATATACTACATAAGCTAAGGGAAAGCCGCAACATGAGCCCCAGGATTCTGCTGCCCTAAAAAGTGATCAACATTTGCATACACTGAATCTGTCGGGAAGGAAATTGGCCCCACCGGCATGTGTACTAGAGCCCAAACCTGACGGGCTGGAGGACAAACAAAAATTGCATGATTTATTGTTTCCTCATCAGCACCACACTGTACACATCCTAAATCACAAGCAATACCACGTCGTCCCAAATTTGCCGAAACCGAAATACATAAAGAGAAAACCTGCCACATAAAATGTTGAATTTTAGGAGGGCAACAAACCCTCCAAACACTAGCTAGGAGGGAAGTAATTTCTGGGCTAGAACCAGTGACCGCAAAAGTCCATGTAAATATACATATATATATATATATATATATATATATATATATATATACTGATATAATAATATATGTTTCTCTTAAAGCTCATATCTATAAAACAATTGTTAAGTTGTATTTTCAAGCTATAATGATATAAAATATTCTGTAACATGTCACAAAAACAGCTAATTTTTTTTAAAAGTTTTAAATTTCTAGATATCCATCATTTACATTTTTGTTGTTTGATTGACTATTAAAATACAACAATTGATATTATTATTCATAAATTTGAATTTATGTGTATTATATGTATAAGTGAATTTGTCTATTGTATTTGTAATTTATTGTTAATAATGTTTTCTATATATTACAAATCCGAAAGTCTAATATTATTTTGCTAAAATTGTCTTAATTCAAATTTTTAAAAATTTAAATTATTAAAAATATATCTATAAATTAATAATTATTAATTTACACTATAAAATTAATAAAATACCTTGGTCCCAACATTATTTATAGAGATTATACTGTATGTTTTTCTTGTCGAAAGCAATCAACCTTAAGGTAATAACAAGCAGCATATTATTTCTTTTTGAAGATCCTTTCAAGACGTGCATAAAAACATGAGTTAGGCAGCATATTTTCTTTGTTATGAAAGCATAACTGAACTTAATAATTGTTTGAATCATAACTTTCACATGCATTAAAACATTTGAAGGCAATAACTGATATTGTCCATTTTCCACATAAGAGGTGATTAGGGCTGGTAGGTTCTCAAAAGAATTCTCACCAATTAAAAAAAAAAATGGTAGGAAAGAAGTCAGAATCGATTCTTAAATAAGAACTTTTGAGAACCTCACGAGAGACTACCTATACACATGACAATATATTATTGGTTTAAGATTTTATTTTTCTTTTAAATTTTTAATAAATAACTAATATTATATTTGAGGGACTGTAAGAGTCTCTCACCACTGCAAATGCTCTTACATCATGAAATACAAATGCATTTTCCGTTCTATATAAATATATTTTTATCATGTAATTGTTTTACATTTTGGATTAAGGACCACATTCTCATGTAGATTATTAATTTAAGCTTTGTTGAATGATTTTTCGATTGGTAACATCAATTTTTATAATGTAATTTGGTTGAATCTTTTTGTGTTTTGATATTACAACTTAAATTTTTTTGTTACATTCGTCCTTAAATATATATTTTTGAATATCTAAAATATTTTTCAAACACAATAAATTTATAGTTTAATCTATTTTTATTTTTTATATAGTTTTGATCGATACATATATTAGACTCATAAATCTTCAAATACCACAACTTTCACCTGGTCCTCCAAAAGTGAAAGCTGCTCCAGTGTTTTTAGCATATTCCCAATACGATATTCTATAACACTGGTACAAATCGGTATAACGTCTTATTTTCGTACCTTCAATATTAACGCTTTGATAGTTCAAATTATTAACTCTAACAATTCTGAAAGTCAATAACTGGAAAATGACCATTTCTCATTGAAGGACTAATTCCATTAGGAGATGTAAACGTATTTCCTCAAAAACGTATCACAGAAGCTTCTTTATTTAAATATGTAAATAACTCTTTTGGCCAATATCAAATTGATCCATCAAATACTTTTAATCCCCAGTGTCAAATAAATTATCCGGTGACTAAAATAGAAATAGTTGATGTCCACGTATTACGGTGCCCAACTGAGAAAAAGACTCGGGTCCACTACAACAGTCAGGCGGTTTCTCACCCCATACAAGTCGTATGCACTCTTGCACATTTTCCCATGGAGCATCAAGTCTTTCTTACTCAAATTGATCAACATTGGATTCCAAAAAACTATGATGAAGCTAGGGAACATAAAGTTTGGCGAGTTGCAGTTGGGGACGAGACTAATGCAATTGTACATAATCTCACATGGGACGAAGCTGATCTCCCTAAAGGAAAGAAAATCATGACATCTCGGTGGATAATCACTATATAGTACATGAGTGATGGGGGGATAGAATGCTATAAAGCCTGGCTAGTAGTAAGACGATTCACTCAGACCTATGGAGAAGACTACCTTGACACATTTGCACCGGTTGAAAGCTTCACATGGTAAAGATAGTTCTTTCATTGGCTACTAATCTTTCTTGGGAATTGTGTTAGATGGATGTTAATAATTCATTTCTACAAGGAGAACTAGAAGATGAGGTCTATATGAGGCCACCACCGGGACTTGAAGACACTATTGGACCCAAAAAGGTGTTTAAGCTTATGGAAGCAATCTACAGGTTGAAACAATCACAAAGAGCTTGGTATCATAAACTCAGCTCAACGTTAATGGAGAAAGGGCTTAGGATATCGGAAGCTGATCACACGCTATTCACTTATCCAAGCCAAAGAGGTATTGTAGTCATTCTCATATATGCTGATGATATTATCATCTTCGGGAATGATAAGGTAGGTATTCAAGATACCAAAACTTATCTTAAATCTTTTTTTGATATTAAAGATCTTGGAGAACAAAATTACTTTCTTGGGATAGAAGTTTGCCGTTCTAAGGAACGACTCTTTTTATCGCAAAGAAAGTACTCACTTGATATTTTGAATGAAGTAGGTAAGCTAGGATCAAAAACCAGTTTCAACACAACTGGAAGAAGACTACCAGACTAGCCGTAAGGGGGAGCTTAAGGATGTTCCATTCGAAGATGTAAAACAATATCGACGGTTGGTAGGTAAGCTTATTTATCTTACCATAATTCAACCTGATATATGCTTGCTGTGAACTAGGTAAGCCAACATTTGCAAAATCCGAGGGTACATCATTGGGAAATGGTGAGCAAAGTACCCAAATATTTCAAAAGAGCACCATGACAAGACATTTGGATGGGATGTAATGGTAATGTGGAGCTGGTAGGATATTGTGATGCGGATTATGCTGGAGATCATGGAGAGAGACGCTCAACCACTGGCTATTGTACATTTAGTGGAGGCAACCTTGTCACTTGGAAGAGTCAAAAAAAGAAGGTGGTCTCTCTCTCTCTCACGTGCTGAGTCCGAGTACATGTCAATGAGAAATCTCATAACTGAGCTAATGTGGCTCAAGGCTCTCTTAAAGGATCTTGGCATTGAAACTCCAAAGCCGATCACAATGCATTGTAACATTCATATTGCATCAAACTCAGTATTTCATGAGAGGACAAAATATTTAGAAGTGGATTACCACAAAGTCAGAGAACAAGTCCAACTAGGAGTCATCTTACCATGCTACACCGAGAGCTCTGAACAATTGGCAGACATTTTTACCAAAGCAACTAATCCCAAGGTTTACGAGTACATACACTCCAAACTTGGACTCATGGACATGACTAGGCGATGAAACAATACCCTAAACTATGAACTCCATAATCTTTTTCTCTTAGTATGGTTTTGAACGGTGACGACCTTGAGAGTAAGAGAAGGTTTCAGCAAGTGAAAGACTCATATTGCATTAGTGAGGGGTTTCTCTTATTTGTTCCAAGCTTAGCCAATCTTCCAAACGGTTAAGCTTGAGGGGGAGTGTGAGAATGAACACACATATTATTATTTTTTTAAGCTTTATAAGCCTTAAGTTGTTTCCTTATAAATACCTTGTACCTAGGTTAACTTTGTTTTATTTTTGTTAACCTAGTTGTATCCTTATAAATACCTTGTACCTATCTTAACTTTATTTATTTTTGTTAACCTAATTGTATCCTTATAAATACCTTGTACCTAGGTTAACTTTATTCAAGGAATGAGAATTGCTCATTCTCCTCTATTCTAAATCTCGCCACCTCTCTCTCATTCTTTGTCCAATCTCTTTCACTCTCTCTCTCGATCTCTCTCTCTTGTTCTTTTGTAATTCTCACAATTCTGACATGTGTGAGGATCAGAGGGATATTCATGTTTTGACGATGTGGCAGAGCTTCAATTATGATTTCATTGTGCTCCGACGTGTGGTGGAGAAATGGGATGAAAGATGCTAACACTAGACATAAATGGTTTACGCGCAACAAACTCTCTATCGTTGTCATAATATAATGTTCCAATTCTTTTGTTGAAGGTGATTCTCAACAAGAGCTTTGAATGTGATAAAAGTGTCACATACTTGGGACATGGTTTTGAGAGGATAAAGCCAAATGTATCACGTGGAGAAAAATCTCACATTGAAAGATGTGATGTGACTTAAATAATATATAAAAGGTTAGGATCAATCCACTCATTGTCAAATGGTTTTGAGTTGGAAGCCCATATTAAACCCAAATTTAACATGGCATCAGAACCTACACACGCTGGCCCATTAATTAATCCGGCCAAGGAAGAGGTCCGATCACCCCATTAATTAAAGGTCTAAAGAAAGGCTCAATTCCATCGAGATACCTATAATAAAAGAGCATTACCTCGAGGAGGGAGCGTGATGGATTCTGTCGAGATTAATGGCTAGAAGAGCCATTATTACGAGGAGGCGTGTAAAGAAAAATCTCACATTGAAAAATGTGATGAGACATAAATAATAGGGTATTTAGCCAAAAATACCACATTTGCTAACAAAATTTTCAATTCTACCACATGTTTAAACTCATTTTCTCCCATACCATAAGGGCTACTTAAGAGGACAATAATGCCCTCGAAGTTGTGAGCTGTGATTTGATGTTTCTTTTGTCAATCAATTATCTCATTTAATATACATATTTGATTTTTTGGCAACATGGATATGCATTAATTGTTTCCACTAGACAGACAAGTGGGACCCATAGTAGAGACTTTGTAGATTAAATTTAATTTATCTGATGGCTACGTAGAGTTTTTTGCACCGTTTTTTTGGTTTAGAGATCTGGTGGGTGGAGTAGCATAAGTCTGTGGACAAAATTAATTAAGTGGACAAAGTTTGTCCCAAAGACAAGTTGAGGAGTACAAACTTGCCGATTAGCTTAAAGTACTTGTCCATTTAACAAGTATGTTGTCTACGAGTTTTTTCGTAAATCATGTAGTATATGACATGATTAATAGTGGACAAGTGGAGGTTTTGGAGAAGTGTAAAACTAGTCTATCGAATATATAAATTATTGTTTTGTAAATTAACTTGTCCATCACAAGATTAATAGTAGACAACCTGGTGTGTGGCAATAGTGAATGCCAAGGGAAAAAACATAGGTGAGCTTCTGAAAGAGTCGACGAAGAGAAAAAAGAGAAACAAAGATAGATTTTTGAGAAAGAAAAGTTGGAAACATTAGACACAAAAAGAAGTTTTTTGAGTTTTGATTTTGTGAAATTGGAGAGATGTGAGATAATCAATGGAAGAAGAAAGAGATGAAGAAAAAATAAGGAAGAATGAGATAAGTTTTCGTTAGAGATGTGGAGACAATTAATGAAAGAAAAAAGAGATGTGAAAGTTGAAAAAACAAAACAGCAAAACAAAATGAAAAAAAACTTTATTTTTGTTTTGATAAAAGGAAGTAAATGATGAAGACTATTTTAGTATTTCTTGTTATGCTTATGGTATTTCTTAAAAGGAATTAGCAAATGTGGTAGAGCTGATGAGTTTAGTTTTAGAATGTGGTAGAATTGTTAGAAAACTCTAAATAATATATAAAGGGTTAGGTTCAATCCACTAACTACCAATTAGTTTTGAGTTGGATGCTCATATTTAACCCAATTATATCATATCATGTGTGGTGATAAACTAGTACAAGATAGTACTTAAAGTAGTCGACAGACAAAATAGGAGACATCCAATTAAACATCAGAGAAAATAATTTCAAGTTGTTGAATGGAAACAATGGAGGTTTGCGAAAAATGGTTTTGATGAAATTATGTGTGCTCCCGGTATCTAGTAATATCCACCCCACTTTGCTGGCAATATTTACTTTATGTCCTTTATCAGCGGAAAAATCCATGTTATCAAGGTTGATGAAGAAAGTGGTCAGTTTCAACGTGTTCTTCGGATCACCTTAGACAAGAAGAAGAAGGATATATTTTCTCATGAACCTAAGAATAATCCATTTTTTCATGAAACTAGTGGTGTTTAATGTTTTTACTGTCGTTTCCTTTTTTTTTTTTCCTTTAGTTTAATGTTTTATATTGGTATCTCATGTTCAATTTCAAAAATTTGGTATACATGGTACACATACTTGTTTCAGTTGATAGTGGCCCCGATTGGTAACGACTGTTATTTGTGGCTGTAGATAGTTTGACTGTAAAAATTTAGCTGTAGAGACTTTGACTGTAGATACTTTAACTGTTAAAATCTGATTGTTAAAAAACAAACTTTTAAAACTGTGACTGTAATTTTATTAAAAACAAAATTATAAGAAAATACAAAGGTGATGATAAAAATAATAAATTTGTGAAGAGAAGTGGATATCAAAAGAAAGAGAAAAAAATACTGATAAGTAATCTATAAAAAAAGGTTTGTATAAAAATATATATAAAATTATATAGAGTTTTTAATTATGATAGGGAAAGAAAAAAAAGTTTTTGAAACTTGTTGGTTTTACAGCGTCATTTTGAAGTTTAAAAAAAAAAAAAATGAAGAAGAAAAAAATTAAAGTGGCTGTAGAAACTTTAAAAAATTAAAAAAAAGTCATTAAAGCTTGATTGGTAAATAAAATGCTTTTAAGACTTTTAAATGATTTTAAAGTCTTAAAAGTCTTCACCAATCAGGACCAGTATGGATGAAAAATGAGCCTTATATCTCCATAATCACATGATGACGCAAGAGTATGACTCGATGTAGATATAGTAGTAATCATATATATAATAGCAGAGTTTTCTCTCATTAGAGAGCTCCACCTCAGCATAATTTTTTATAAATTTTGTGGACTTTATCTCTAATTTGAAATTATGTGGGCTTTATCCAGTTTTATAAGCCTACTCTTTTTTATTTAATTTTCCAGAACATAAGTATTTTGATGACAAAATATTAAAAACGTAGAAATATCACTATCAAGACATTTTTAATCGACATGATTCTAAGATAAACCATCAGCCCAAAACATCAAAACCAATAAAAAAATTTCGAAATATACAGGAAAAGAAAACAAAATGGTATTTCTATGTATATTTTAGATTCATAGAAAACAAAATTAAAACAAAATGGAGGTTGGACCAACACAGTTTAATCTTTTAGATTCATAGAAATCAACTTAATAACTAGATAAACCAAACAAAAAGAAACGAAACTCTTCACAACAACACATAGAATAATACACTATCAACGAGCATCAAAATAAAAATAACAACAATATAATCTACTAAACAACCTACTTAGCTTCCACCAGCAAGCGAAACCAAAATAGACTCAATGAACAGTCTTCCCATGACTTACCAGAAGCATCACCAATCAAACAATCAACCACTCTCCTAAATTGAAAGAAAAATGCATACGTGAATGATGAACAATCGAATTCAAAGGAAAAGGACAAAAATAGTCACGAAGAATGACTGGATGAAGAAGATAATTAAGTACGGACACTCTCATTTTAGAACAAAGCCACCAGAAAATTAACACAAAAATACGGTAAAATCCTATAATAAAACAAGAACTGCCCAACAAGGTAATAAATAATCTTTGGATAATCGCCAAGTAAAATGGCCCATTTTGGCCACATATATATTGAGGCCTTAATAATACAATATAGATATATATGAAAGAGAATAACAGCTTACACCATACACAAACACATAGGAAAGGAAAAATAAATAAAATGTGTATAAAAATAAAAGAGAAAAATGTCATTAAAAGCATGAAGTTATATAGTAAAAACGTTTTTAAAAAGGCTCAACTTTGCTTATGGTGAATTAAATTGTCAACTTTTATTATTTTTTCAGTTAAATCACAAATGTTTATTGACTTTACCAAATTAGACACATAGTTAAGTCAATTAACAGATGAATTTTACAATGTAAGTCAACGTTGATAACTTCTGTTAAACAGTGAAACGACGTCGTTTGTCAATTAAAAATAAAATAACAGAGCCGCTGCGTATATTGACAATTTTATATAACAAAAAATATATATATTGTCGAAGAATTTGAACCTTAGCTTTTTCTCAAATTCAGATTTAAGCCGCTAATGGATTCCGTGGGAATCGTCATCTGAACTCCACCGCCATCCCTGGGAATGTCTCAGCGAGGAGATGGTGATCTCCGCCACGAAATCTAGAAAGTGAGATAGAATTAAAATTTGATAAATCGTAATGGAGAAATAGAAAAAAAAATCATATTGGAATTGGTCAATGGAAACGCTTAAATGAGGAAGAAAGAAAATTTTACTGATAAGTACGCGGTTCTATCGATCGTGAGAAGGAGAAATGTAACATCCGCGAACCAATTTTTTAAGGTTTTGGTGTGGGTGTTGATCGACACCCTTGGTGTATCGATCGACACCATGTTTTCTGGTTTGGTCCGGTTCGTTTTAATTGCTGTTTGGTTCGGTTTGGTTCAAGGAAAAATCCCTAAATCGTGTTATAAGTAGAGAAGCGACAAATTCAAGGGTTTTAGGGTGTCTTGTCGCCGTTTTCAGAGATAGAGAGAGAGGAGAGAGCCTATTGTGGTGTGAAGGAGATTAAAGGAGAAAGATCAGAATTGTTAGGGTTTGGGAGGAAACAGTTTCGGCATATCAAATCGTTTTCAAAGGTAATGAAATTTGGTAGGTTTATTCCCAAGTCTTTCATCGTCTTTCGCCTTTTTACAGAAGTAGATTTGGATTTAAACTCGATGAGTTATTGGCAGTTTCGTGAGACACATTTTCTCAGACGCGAGTTGGGACCATCGGAGATTGTAACTGAGATCGTGGTCTCGTGTGGTGCCTGATCGTGCTGAAAGTTTGTGGGACGCATCGTGACGTCTAGGGGTAGCTTTTCACCGGAGCGATTTCATAGTTAACGGTTGGTTTTCATTTTAGGGATTCGTCTTTGAGACTGTTCTTTTCTGATGTTTCTGTCCAGTTTTGTTATAAGTCGTTTTTGGTTGTGTGGCTTGTTGTAGGGCGTTTCTGGGCTGTTTCAGACGTTAGGAGGGTCTCAACTGGTTGTATTGGTTGTTATAATCAGTTGATAAGGTGAGTGCATGACCATGGCTTATCTAAGCCTGAGAATCCTTTGTTGTTCTTGCTTGATTGGTGGTGCTTTGTGGTGTTGTTCTTGCTTGATTGGTTGTGTTAGTGGTGTTGTTCTTGCTTGTGGTGGTTGTGTTATGGTTCTTATAGGTTCCTGAAGGTTTTGGGTGAGGTTGGAACGGATTGGAGATGATTGGAAACGGAGGTTCGTCGTTTGGATTCGTGCAGTTCGCGTCTGCGAAGGGAGTGTCGATCGACACCAGTTAGGTGTCGGTCGACACCGTATTTGGTCAGTGTCAATCGACACCTCTCTGGTGTCGGTCGACACCAAGTTGCTTGTTTTCGTGATTTTTCCTGGTTTGTTGTGTTTGGTTGTCATTTGTTAAGCATTGGAATCTCAGTTGCTTGTGTGTATAGCCCAGTAGATGGGAGGATTGCCTCACTAAGTATTTATGATAATACTTACGCATCTCAATTGTTGTTTGTGGTGTGCAGGTATGTGACGTGGAATCATGGCGATGAGGAGGAGGATGAACTAGGGTCTCGTTTGTGTGTTGTTGGTCTTTGTTATATTGTTTAGGATGGAACCTTGGATAGAGATATGTTAGGTTGTTGGATAGAGTGGATAGAAGTGTTATTGTATTGATGATGTTGTTGGTTTTGTATTATTGGTATGTTTCCGCTGTGCTTAATGTTATTGCTGGTTTAATGTTGAGTTGTGGTTTGGGTTGGTTAATTAAGTAGTATGGGATGCTTAATTATACATTGTATTTAATTGTTAAAAAAAAAAAGGGGGTCGGGTTGTTTCATTTTGGTATCAGAGCCTTTACGGTTCTAGGATGCTTAAATGGATGGTTAGAGCGGTTAGAAATTTAATTGGGTGAATTATTTTCCTTTTTGCTTGATGCATGATGTTGTGGGATGGAATTGATTATGAGTAGTTAGTCAATTTGTTTGCGGTATGGAGTCCTAGTATCATCCTCTTCGAGCCTTCAATGAGATTCCACGGTAAGATGTGTACTCTATGTGCGGTTTTTGAATTGTGTGCTTAGCCTTCTGTTCTGGGTAGTGCAGATGGCTAGAGAGGGTGCTGTTGGTCGCGGTCGTGGTCGTGGTCGTGGGCGTGGTCATGGTCGGGGACGAGGTCAGGTTCCTGAGGCCAGGGTGAGTGTAGCCCAGAGCATGGCCAGTGAGGAGGTGGCGGAGTCACAGGTTCATCCTAGTGTGTCTGGAGACCAGGCTGGTTTGGGTGACGGCAGGGCGGATGGGCCCGGTGTCGGTCACGGTGTTGCCCCGGGTGTGGGGGTTGCAGCGGGAGGTGCTCCAGGGCGGGAGGATGTCTTGATGGACTTGCTAGCTCAGGTTTTGCAGCGACTTCCAGCAGTTGTGCTGCCAGTGATTGGTGGGCAGGATCCAGTAGTGCCGCCAGTGGTTGGTGGGCAGGGTCCAGTAGTGCCGCCAGTGGGTGGTGGGCAGGGTCCAGTGGTGCAACCTATGGCGGGTTTGCAGGCAGGTGTGCAGCCGGGGGCCGAGGTAGTGGATGCACAGTATGTGCGGATGATGCAGCAGCTGCGGCATGTGGGAGCCGGGTATTTCTCAGGAAGTACCGATCCGAGTGTAGCGGATGAGTGGAGAGAGCGGATGGAGGATATTTTCCTTTCGCTTAGGTGTCCTGACCGGTACAGGGTGGATCTGGCAGTGTTTTACTTGTCAGGAGATGCTCGTGTGTGGTGGAGGTCGGTGACAGCACGGAGGGTGCAGCGGGGTATGTCTTGGGGAGATTTTGTGGGGGAGTTTAACTCCAAGTATTTTCCTCAAGAGGCTCTTGATCGTATGGAGGCACGGTTCTTGGGTTTGACTCAGGGGGACCGTACAGTGCGGGAACTGGATGCAGAGTTCAGTCGGCTTGTGGGGTATGCAGGCCGGGCTTGGGAGCCAGAGTCGGCTCAGGTGCGGAGGTTCTTGCTGGCTTTGCGAGATGATTTGAGGACACGGTGCAGAGTGAGGAGCTATGCCACGAGGGCGGAGCTGGTTGAGGTTGCAGCTGGGATAGAGGATGACTTGAGGTCACAGTTAGTGGTGGTCAGTCCAGCGGTTCGTTCAGAGGAGACATTGGAGCAGAGCATTCCAAACAAGGATAGGCAGTTAGAGCAAAGGCGTAAAAGGAAGCGGGAAGAGACGACAGTGGCGAACCAAGGTGGCCAGAGAGGTTATGGGAGCGGGAGCATGGATCACGTGTCGGCAAGCGGGGCCAGGGGAGGTGATTCGCAGGAGTACCGTCGAGTGTGTTATCATTGCGGGGAGGAAGGGCATATCAGGCCTTTCTGTCCTAAGAGGAGGCAGATGATGGAGGTTGCAGCGCAGCCGAAGGGAGGACCAGGTGTCCATTCCGGCGCTTAGTTTTAGCTTATGTATTCTTTCTTTCATTATGTATTTTCATTTGGAGTTGTAAACGATTATTGCATTTGAGGTTCTAATAAAAGTTGGAGTTATTTGGTTTTGGGACTTGTGAAAAATCACTGGAAAGGAAATAGCACGGGAGTCTATAAATGGAAAGTTTCCATAAATAGAAGATTGCTATAAATGGAAAGTTTCCATAAATAGAAGATTGCTATAAATGGAAAGTTTCTAAAAATAGAAGTTTCCGGAAATGGAAAGTGTTGAGGTAGATCTAGTCGGGAGATACTCGTTGACATCGGACTTATTTGCTCAGGATAGTGTGAGCCCAAATCATGTGATACCGATAGCTCAATGGACTTTGTGGCCAGAGAGTGGGAGTGGTATGTTTGCTTCGGATGACGATCCGTGAGCGCGCTTTAGGGTGACGACCTTAGAGCGGGATTTTGAGACTCCCTGGATACCGTAGCTGTGAGCCGTGGCTCGGCAGTGAGCCGGTATACCTCGAGGGTTGCGACCCGAGAGCGGGGGGAGTGGGCATGTGAGACTCCCTGGATACCGTAGCTGTGAGCCGTGGCTCGGCAGTGAGCCGGTATGACTCGAAGGTTGCGACCTGAGAGCGGGGGGAGTGTGTGTGTGAGTGACTTCCTGGATGCCGTAGCTTAAGGCGGTTGGCCTGATAGCGAGCCGGCATGATTCGTTGGTTGCGACCACGGACGGGGGAAACACTGAGTTGTGAGCAAATAGTGTCTTTGATGTGAGTATATTGGCTAGAGGGAGACCTCATGGTTCAGTCGGAGGTGTGCGGGCTGTTGCGACAGTGCACGGGAAACCTTGGCTGATGGTATTTAGTCCGGTCGGGGACGTGCGGGCCGTGTTGACGGTGGCACGGAGGTCCTTGACCATTGGACGGTTTTGCGGGATATTGAGACTCCCTGGATACCGTAGCTGTAGGCTGTGGCCTGGCAGTGAGCCGGTATGACTCGAAGGTTGCGACCTGAGAGCGGGGGGAGTGTGTATGTGAGTGACTTCCTGGATGCCGTAGCTTAAGGCGGTTGGCCTGATAGCGAGCCGGCATGATTCTTTGGTTGCGACCACGGACGGGGGAAGCACTGAGTTGTGAGCAAATAGTGTCTTTTGATGTGAGTATATTGGCTAGAGGGAGACCTCATGGTTCAGTCGGAGGTGTGCGGGCATTTGCGACAGTGCACGGGAAACCTTGGCTGACGGTATTTAGTCCGGTCGGGGACGTACGGGCCATGTTGACGGTGGCACGGAGGTCCTTGACAGTTATACGGTTGTGCGGGATTCGAGGACGAATCCTTGTTGGTGGGGGAGAATTGTAACATCCGCGAACCAATTTTTTAAGGTTTTGGTGTGGGTGTCGATCGACACCCTTGGTTTATCGATCGACACCGTGTTTTCTGGTTTGGTCCGGTTCGTTTTAATTGCTGTTTGGTTCGGTTTGGTTCAAGGAAAAATCCCTAAATCGTGTTATAAGTAGAGAAGCGACAAATTTAAGGGTTTTAGGGTGTCTTGTCGCCGTTTTCAGAGATAGAGAGAGAGGAGAGAGCCTATTGTGGTGTGAAGGAGATTAAAGGAGAAAGATCAGAATCGTTAGGGTTTGGGAGGAAACAGTTTCGGCATATCAAATCGTTCTCAAAGGTAATGAAATTTGGTAGGTTTATTCCCAAGTCTTTCATCGTCTTTCGCCTTTTTACAGAAGTAGATTTGGATTTAAACTCGATGAGTTATTGGCAGTTTTGTGAGACACGTTTTCTCAGACGCGAGTTGGGACCATCGGAGATTGTAACTGAGATCGTGGTCTCGTGTGGTGCCTGATCGTGCTGAAATTTTGTGGGACGCTTCGTGACGTCTAGGGGTGGCTTTTCACCGGAGCGATTTCATAGTTAACGGTTGGTTTTTATTTTAGGGTTTCGTCTTTGAGACTGTTCTTTTCTGATGTTTCTGTCCAGTTTTGTTATAAGTCGTTTTTGGTTGTGTGACTTGTTGTAGGGCGTTTCTGGGCTGTTTCAGACGTTAGGAGGGTCTCAACTGGTTGTATTGGTTGTTATAATCAGTTGATAAGGTGAGTGCATGACCATGGCTTATCTAAGCCTGAGAATCCTTTGTTGTTCTTGCTTGATTGGTGGTGCTTTGTGGTGTTGTTCTTGCTTGATTGGTTGTGTTAGTGGTGTTGTTCTTGCTTGTGGTGGTTGTGTTATGGTTCTTATAGGTTCCTGAAGGTTTTGGGTGAGGTTGGAATGGATTGGAGATGATTGGAAACGGAGGTTCGTCGTTTGGATTCGTGCAGTTCGCGTCTGCGAAGGGAGTGTCGATCGACACCAGTTAGGTGTCGGTCGACACCGTGTTTGGTCAGTGTCAATCGACACCTCTCTGGTGTCGGTCGACACCAAGTTACTTGTTTTCGTGATTTTTCCTGGTTTGTTGTGTTTGGTTGTCATTTGTTAAGCATTGGAATCTCAGTTGCTTGTGTGTATAGCCCAGTAGATGGGAGGATTGCCTCACTAAGTATTTATGATAATACTTACGCATCTCAATTGTTGTTTGTGGTGTGCAGGTATGTGACGTGGAATCATGGCGATGAGGAGGAGGATGAACTAGGGTCTCGTTTGTGTGTTGTTGGTCTTTGTTATATTGTTTAGGATGGAACCTTGGATAGAGATATGTTAGGTTGTTGGATAGAGTGGATAGAAGTGTTATTGTATTGATGATGTTGTTGGTTTTGTATTATTGGTATGTTTCCGCTGTGCTTAATGTTATTGCTGGTTTAATGTTGAGTTGTGGTTTGGGTTGGTTAATTAAGTAGTATGGGATGCTTAATTATACATTGTATTTAATTGTTAAAAAAAAAAGGGGGGTCGGGTTGTTTCAAGAAAGTCCAAATAAGAGATTACCAAAAAATATATATATATATGTGTTTGGTTAAGTATTGATTAACTCATCCAACAGGTGGCAGGTTCGAATCACCATATCATGTTTTTTCTTTTAATATTACAAATCGACGTCATTTTACTGTTTAACGGATCTTACCGACGTTGACTTAACCCTATAAAATATATCCGTCAGTTGACTTAACTATGTGTTTTATTTGGCAAAATTAACAAAAGTTTGCGATTTAACGTTAAAAAATAATTCCAACCACTAAAACCATGCTTTTACTCTAAAACCATACTATTACCATTACAAATCAGTACAAAAGAAGCTTAATCTCATGATGTACTTTAGAAAAAAAGATTTGATTTGTAATGGTAATAGTACTCAAAGCTCCGAGTAATTGACAATTTAATTAATATTTTTGCTAACTTCATGCTTTTATTGATATTTTCTCAAAAATAAAATAGAATGGTCAATAGAATAACAAAGAATCCCGCGCAACGCACGGGTTTCATCTCTAGTTATCTTATATGACTTGGTGTAGATATAGTAGTAATTACAAAAATTGTCTTATATTTGATATACTCAAATTTACCCTAGAGCTACTTTCTCAAATTAAGAGATTATTGTAGTATTTAGGGGTCGAATTCTACAAGAACTCTCGTTTACACAATAGATTATTTAGCGAATTAAGCTAAACCAAATAAATTGTATTAAAATAAAAAGCAAGAAAAGCATTTAAAACAAGTGTGAATTTAATAAGACATAAGATAGGCTCAGGAAAATTCTCAAAAAAATTCAGAATTGCATAAAAAATAATTGTCAGGATTTATTAAGAACCATTCTTGAACTCAAATCACAAAGGTCAAATTAACCAGTTCTCGCTGCGAAAATTATCTAAGTCTAAAAACTAGAATTCCAAATCTCTTTGCAAATCCTAAAGATTAAACAAGCATTAAATTCAGGTTTGATAAGTTCACAAAATCCCTAAACCAAATCTCTTTGTGAATAGGTATTTTTCTCATCTAAGATTATTTCAGAAAATCAATAACACTCTCATGTCTATCAATTAACCTAAGATCAGATTCTAGGTTGCTCTCGCTACTCTAAAATAAACAATAACCAATCTAGATGAAGAAATCTATAGATATTATCCTAACAATTCATGAATTCTTTTGAAAACTCTAAACCTAAGAGATCTAGTCAGACATGGTGAATGAAACAAACATCATGAATAAAATAGATATCATTAAGAAATTAATAGAAGGAGTTCTGAATCTTCTCTAAAGGAGTTTATAATTCTATTCTCCAAAAGCTTTCTAAAAATCTCTCTCTCAAAAATTGCAGAGAAAAAATAAAACCTAGATCTAAACAATGACCTAAAAATCCTATATATAGTGTAAAATACGTCTTGGACCTTAATTGAAAATAAGGAAAACTTTTGGGCCGAATTTGGAAATCTTCTTAACTTCAAAAAGATGGAATTTTCATTTATCGTTAGAATTACGTGACGCTCGACACATGGTCTGCATTGATCGATGCACTACACCAATTTTGCTCTCCGAATTTGTTTCCTCGGGCTTAACTTCTCTACATACTCCAAAGTACTCCAAAATCTACATATAAGTCCAAGATGTACTTAAAACTGCAAAGACTCAAAAAGACTCTAAAACGCCAAAAAGACTATAAATAAAATATATATCATGACTAAAAACACCTAACAACCATGATATCTTATTATATAAAGTTGGGTTTTGAAAGTTAGCCATTAACAAGATTTTGACATGTGTCAAGTTATCAATATGAGATTTTGACATGTGTCAAGTTAATATTCAATAAGAGGAATTTTTTATTACAACAAAAACAAAATATTTTGTTTAATAAAATAATAATAATATAAAAGGATAATTATAAAAAATTAGAGAATTTTAAAAATACAAAGTTTTTTAAATAATTATAAGGAAATTATATATATATATATATATATTCATAAAATTCGAAATTATAATATAATTTACTTATTTTTAATTTTAAGGTATTAATTATACAAAAAAATAGAAAAATAAATTAAGGAAAATATAGAGTTAATTATTAATTCTAAATTTTGTAAATACTCACTTCTATATAAAAATAGATTGTTTCATATTTAAATAATTTATTCATAAACATTGCTTCCAATTTTGTTTAATTGAGAAATATTTTTTAATGGGAATGTAAATTTTTCTTATTTTTAAAAACCAAATTTTTCTGCTACTTTTTTTTTTTTTTCAGTTAGGAATATGTAAGAATAATATGTTGCCCCAAAAAAGGATTAATATATGCGTCTTCTTTTCCTAATACTAAAATTTTAAAAATATTGTAGTATTTTTAGATTATTTTATTTATTTTATATTTTAATCTTTGAATTATTTGAGATTCATATATTACCGTGCTTATAATTTTTTATTGTTTTTTTAATTATGTCAAATTAATTATCTTCTAATTTATCAACTTTGATTGGTTAGTCATAAATCCTACTTTTTTTTTGAAACATAATTGTTACCGTTATTCATTCAATCCCAAAGGGAGATAACGAGTAGAAGCTCATCAACCTAATAGATGAATAAAATAGGCTAATCAAATACAAGTTTACAACAAACATAGATAGATATATTGGAAAAACATAAATCATTGTTGGTAGATCCATAGGAGCTTAAAGACTGTAACACCTACGTTTGCGGAAAGGTTTAAAAGAATGGATTTGGCCACATATGTCACCAAAATGCACTTATTTTTTGGTCAAGAGTCCTGAGAGAACTTCATGATGGGTGATCTTCCTAGAAGTGATTGTCGGAACTGTGAGAGTGAGGACAAAACGCAGGCAAAGATCATTTGTTGATTTGTAGGATCAATAAACAAGTTTTTAAAGCCTGTCAGACGTAATAAACCGACCATCGAATATGGGTTGGTCCACGGGCCGGGAATAGATGTAAGGCCTACTCAGGAAGGTGGGTCCATGGACTGAGAGTGGACATGGGCTCACTAAGCAAGGTAGCGGTTGAGGCGTTACAGAGACAGAGGCTACATCATGGTGTGTCAAAGACACTTCTACGAATACAATGGGAATTTTAATATTAGTAACTATCAAAAGATTTTGTGACGTTAGAAAAAGGTTTTTCATTTCATTGGTTGTCGGAGCAAGCCATTTTAAGATAGCAAAAAGACGTGAACATGTTCTCTCCACACAGGAGGAGGGCAGATCCGAGGTTCTCTCTATGGTGGAGAAGGTTATCTTCCCAAGGTTATCTTCCCAAGGGAGGAAGGTGGAGGAGGTTGGACGCAAGATTATCTCCCCAAGGGAGGAAGGCGGAGCCAAGGTTCTCTTCATGGTGGAGGAGGTTGGACGCAAGGTTCTTTCCATAAGGGATAAAGGCGGAGCCGAGGTTTTCTCCATGGTTGTCATACATTATTGTAATGATACATCATTGATTAGTATATTATGCAATATATATTTTTTTCAAAATGTTTTTGAGCCATCAATTTTAGTAATTAAAAAACTATGCAGAAGTGAAAGTAAAATAGTTGGCTTAATGTATTCATATAGACATTTTCTAGGTGGTGATAAAGAATATATTTGTAACATAGAGTATATATAGATGTAAAAATATACTTTCTAATAACATACATAAAAGATTTCTAAATAGATATAAATCAGTGTACTATTACAAAAATAAAATTTATAAATAACATATTACAAATTTTAATATATTTTTATTAAATTTAATTTAATTTATAAAACTTTAAACCCGCACATCAGGCGGGTCCTCATCTAGTATTAATATTAACAAGGAAATCGGCTAACCTATCATATGAAGAAGGTTGCTGCACCACTAATATACAAGTTTCATGCGCTTGTTCCTTAATCTTGCCTACTAAATCCGGGTAAAAGATGTTAAACTTGTAACATTTAACAAATTTTGGAGACGGGTTATTGTGATCATAGTGTGTTGGGTTATACTTATTCAACTGGTAACCCGTGTGAACTCGTTAAAATACTTTTTCTTGGCTGGTACTTGCCATGCCATTGGTATACCTTGGATTCAGAATTCAATTAAGCCTTAGATACAATGTAACCTTCCTCAACTGCTTTCATTATTTTGATTGCCTTACGGTCCAACTTGTCTTCTACATGTGCTGGTTTTGTGACCATAACTTCATTAAACCATATACTCTGTTTTATTACCTGTAGATTATTGTCTCGGGATCGATGGCTTCGGTTTTTAATTGAATTTTATACTTTCGATTAACTTAAATTAAATCGGATATATCTTATATAATATGAGAAGGTTTTTCTCAACTTTTGCTAAAAAGATGACACTTGATCTGTTATCTATCCGACACCTATACACTTTTGTTGTTTGGACCTAATTAACTAAATTCTCTGGACCTCTAAAAGCTCATAAAACAAAAAAAAAACTCTTAACATTTATTTCTTCTCTTCTTCAATTAGGCTCCTTCCAATCTAAACCCACCATCTATCAGTTTATGGTTTCATCCTAGGAACAATCTGATTATAGGTTATTTTGAAATTATAAAAATATGTTTCAATCCTATGTATGATTCACGGGCAAGAACGAATTCTAAATTATGTATAAAATTTATTTATGAGTTTCAATCTTATAAATGATTCATAAGCAAGAAAGGAATCTAAATTATGTTAGATTATAGATGTTTACGTGTTCTCAAAATTCTCTTAAATATTCATAAATTTTTGACTCAAAAATTTATTTCAGGGTTTCCATTCCTGAGTTTAGTTTCTGGCTTTCAATCTTATATAATATAATGGTGGGATATTTTATTTAAGTAATTTGATAATTGGTTACTCATTTATTTCCCATTAGATCTTACCAATTCGGTTTCCATAATATTAGAATTCAATATATTTTCCAAAAAAATAAATTTCAGTCCCTAATTGCTCTCATTTTAAGAGAATCTTTTCAGTCATTATTATTTAATTTCAGTCATTAGGTTCTTGTGAAGAATTATATTATTTTAATATATCTTTCCAAATTTCAATAGGTATTCTTGAATAATTTTAAATATTTTTTTTGCAGGTTATCATGTTTGTTGTTCGCATTAAAACTACATCAGAAAAAATATAATGTGAGAATGTTTGAAAATTTTCCTTATTTATTCGAGTGTTTATCTATGTCTTTCCTAATATCCATGGGCCGGTCCGGCGGTTTTGGATGACCTATGTCAATTTGTTTTTAAAAAACCCTTTTTATTATCGTAAATAAAATTATAAGAATAGTAATATAAAAAATTATTTTCATAATATTTTCCACTTTCACATATAATAGTTTACTTCCTAAGAAACTTTATTATTATGACATTTGATATTATAATATTCTGCGGTTTGTCTTCTAAGTAGCTACGACAAAATAAATATTTATTTTATTCAATTTCATTTATGATAAAGCTAAATAGACAGATCTAAAAATTCATTTCGGCGATGGAACAAAACTATTGCATTTTTATACTCAACCAAAACTTAGAGTAATTATTTATAACTTTATTTACTTGGATTCATTTCATTATTAAAATTTCTTAAATTTTCTATTAATATGTATTAGAATGTATAAAGAATAAATTATATTTAGGGATGTGATTGCATTTTTTACCTCACCAAAAATAAGCTGGTAAAATATATTTATTAAGTTCATTGTTGTTTACCTAAATTTCATATTTAGATTGTATTCATGTAAGTTATATTCCAAAATTACATATTTTTGTAGATGTCAGTGGTAATATAAATTGTGCAAACGCAAGCAAGAAAATAAAAAGATGGAGAATGCTTAATATGTCTTGAAAAACTAAAGGGAGAAAAAACCATAATCACACTACTATGTAATTAAAAATTTCTCCACATGTTAAAATACAGTAAAACCTCTATAAATTAATACTCTATAAATTAAGAAATTTTGTTGGTCCCAAGTCGGGCCAGTGTAAAAATTAACAAAATTCAATAAGATTATAAGATAATAATTTTATTGAAATTTCCATGTAAAATATGGCCCAAATAATATCACAAACTTATAATCATGTAAATTTATATATATATATATATATATGCTGATATAATAATGTATATTTCTCCTAAAGCTCATTTCTATAGAACAATTGTAATGTTGTATTTTCAAACTATAATGATATAAAATATTCTATAACATGTCATAAAAATAGTTAAGTTTTTTAAAGTTTTCAACTTCTAGATATGCATCATTTACAATTTGATAATTTGACAGTCTATTAAAATTCGACAATCGATATTATTATTCATAAATTTGAATTTATGTATGTCACGTGTATAAGTAAATTTGTCTATAGTATTTGTAATTTATTATCAATAATGTTTTCTAAATAATACAAGTTCAATTTCTAAACCATGAAATTTACAACATCCGAAAGTCTAATTTTATTTTACTAAAATTGTCTCAATTATTAATTTTTTAAAATAAACCATGAAATTTACAACATCCGAAAGTCTAATTTTATTTCACTAAAATTGTCTCAATTATTAATTTTTTAAAATTTAAACAATTAAAATTATATTTATAAATTAGTAATTATTAATTTACACTATAAAATAATAATTATTAATTAATAGATAAATTAATATCACTATATATTAATAAAATGTCTTGATCCCACCATTATTAATTTATAGAAGTTTTACTGTACTTTAATATTATATATTAAAGGAAAATTCAAGTAACCCCAAACAAAAGAACCCAAAAAAAATTGAAATGATCAGTATATTTTTAAAACCACTAAAATAACAATTGCTAAGTAAACAAATAAAATAACTAATAATATTCAAATTACTAAAATTCAAAAACAATGTAAGTTAAATCCGTGCGTACCACGAGATGACTTCTAGTATTTTATATAGTAGAATTTTTTTTAACAAAAATCACTACAGTTTTATAGCATACCTTAAATGTATTAAAAGATGCATCAGACTAGAACCAATGATTTTCTTGAGACAAGGATCATGCACGAACAATACATTTGCTCAACAAGATATGTTATGTTGGGCCATGCGCGTAAGTAAATTTCACATAACGATTTATTGACCCATTACAAAGATTTGTTGAAAACTTGAAAAAAGTCATGGATTGTGGAAATAACAAATCGTTTTGTCGATGAAAAACTAATTGATTAATGATTTTAATGATTTCTAACTCAATAGAGTCAATAAATGTAAGAAACAGATCGAAACAACTGTCTTTGCTAAACTCAATATTGAAGTAGGTATTAAAAAATGGTATAAAGAGAGCATAAAGGAACCTAAGAAGAACATATGAAGAAAAGAAAGATGACAAGTTCTTTCACATCGTAGTTTCTTACACCTTCCTCGTCATTTTCATTTTCATTCATAATTTCTCTTGCGTTCTAGACCGATGATGACATTTTTTCATTTACATCATCTTTACATTTGTCTAACAATCAAAATGGTGGCTTCAGGTGATGATGTCTTCGAGCATGCTCAAAAACATTTCCCAGAGAATGGCAATTTCCGTGGTGAGCCACTCCAATAAAAATTATAGGAATGAATATGAATAATTTCCAACAAATATCTTTAAGGCATTAGTTAATAAAATATATATCTTACCCACTAAATGAAACTCGGCTGGGAGCTCCAAACGTGAGAATTTATTTTTTGCGATGTTCATTTGCGAAAGAAAGTCCAAAGTCAACCTGATCAGTCCATGGAACGGAGTTTGTTCTACTAGCTAGTAAGATACTGGTAAACTTAACTCCATTCCATGGACTTATCCGGTTCACTCAATGGAATTGGAGACCATTGTGTGAGGAAGATGAGTTTTTGGGGATGATTTTAGAAACTATAGAAGTGATTGTCGACTCGAGCATTAATTAGGTTTAACAAATGTAAGAAAGAGGTGGTTGAGAGGGATTCTTGTTTCGCAATGTTTGTAGTTACTGATAAGCAAAGTGGCAGAGAATTGTGTGGTTTGGATAGGAGGAGCTCTTTGGTGTACGAAAATATGTTGGCTATGGTCACTAAATCACGATGTAAGAACGAAATATATTCAGTATACTAAATTGGGATAAAATACATTTAAAAGATAGGAGTTGGTTTTGAGTATTAATATTAAATCGATCTATAGTACTAATAATATAATTACGTCTAGCTTTCTATTCTTCTTTGGTCACTACTGCGGTAAATAAATACAAATTGGGATAAAATACATTCAAAAGATAGGAGTTGGTTTTGAGTATTATTAAATCGGTCTATAGTACTAATAATATAATTTCAATCAAAGCGTTAGGAGCCCTGAAATATATTGATCTGGATATTTCAGTTTTCTCTAAAGAAAGAGCATCATGATTCTTGTTAACTCAAATTGCAGTGGCCGGTTTAAATGGATTTTTATTGAGCGGGATCGAGGTGGTAGAATCTGAAGCATGAACGGTGAAGACCTTGAGAGTAAGAGAAGGTTTCAGCAAGTGAGGGTTTGCTCTTATTTGTAATGTAAAAGGGATTAGTTAGAAAGAAGAAGTTAGCGGAAAATGGGCCTTCGAGAAGATCATGCAAGCATGTCGGGTAAACTGAGAAGCTAGATGACTTAAATTCTCTGAGTATATATATGTTAGTTAGGAACCCAAAAGAAGAGAATGAGAAATGAGGAATGGCTTAGTGGCTCATGATTCATTTGGCTAAAGGAGCCTTTGGGTTTATGCTAATTAAGAAAGAAAAAGAAGCTTCACAAAAGGGTAGAATTCAAAATATATGGGGTAGAAAATGGAAGTGAAAATCTTGTATACGTAAATTGTTCATTTTTGTTGGTTCCTTTTATGTTATGTTTTGCATTCTTCTTTCTTGTGAATAACCAATTTATCCTCTTATGTTGAATCGATTGAGACACCTTTTGCGGGACTACACTTGAAATACATAATGAACGTTAATGAGTTGGATTATATGTATGCATGAGAATGCTCAGAATAATAATAATAAATAATAAATAAAAACAAGTATATGCAAATGTTTGTTTGCTTTCATAGTCTCTTTGTGGATTGTAGATTTTATAGATTTGGATGCTTACTGGTTATGCTTAGGGCTACTACTTCCCATTATCCCCAATTCTGTTTGTTATGGTCATGAATGTTTTGTCTCTAATGTTGAATAAAGCAGCAGAAGAAGGATCGTTCAATTATCATCCTAGTTGTGAGGCTCTTAAACTTACTCATCTTTGCTTTGCTGATGATTTATTGATCTTCCTCCAGGGTTCTGAGCTTTCTTTAAGGGGAGTTATGTTAGTTCTTGCAGATTTTGCAGAAATTTCTGGGCTAACAATGAATATGGAGAAGACATCCATGTTTTGTTCTGGTCTGAATGAGAGTTGTGTGTTGAGGCTACAAAGCCTTTTCAATCTAAACCTGGTCTCGCTTCCAGTTAGATACTTAGGTCTCCCTTTATGCTCCAAGAAGTTTTCAGTGACAGATTGTGATCCTTTGTTGTCTCAAATAAGAAAGAAACTCAATTGTTGGACTCACAAGTTTCTGAGCTTGGCGGGAAGGTTAACACTTATATCTACAGTTATTTCGGGCATTGTAGGTTTTTGGACTAGTGCTTTCTTCCTTCCTAAGCAGGTTATTCGGAGGATCAATGGCCTTTGTAGCTCTTTTCTTTGGCATGGAAAGGTAGATATACCCTCAGGGGCTAAAGTGTCATGGTATGACATATGTTTTCCAAAATTGGAGGGTGGACTTGGATTAAGGCACATTGGTACTTGGAATGAGACTTGTGCCTTAAAACTCTTTTGGTTGCTGTTTTTCAGAGCTGGTTCTTTATGGGTAGCATGGATAAGAAGTAAGTATCTTTCTACATTTCCTTTGTGGGCGCTCAATGAAAACAATGCTGCTTACTCTTGGAATTTTAGAAAATTACTTAAGTTACGTCCCAAAGCTCTTAAGTTTCTCAGCATCAATATTGGAGACGGTGATTCTACCTTCTTCTGGTGGGATCCTTGGACTCCCTTTGGTCCTCTTTACCAATTTCTTGGTTCAGATGGCCCTTCTCACATAGGGATCCCTCTGTTTTCAACTGTCGCTGAGTTGAGAAATGCAGATGGGTGGTCTCTCCCTAATGCCAGATCTGAGAGACAAGTTCTTCTCTACTCTTTCATCTCTACCATTACCATGTCATCATCAAATGATACTCCGGTTTGGGCAATTGATGGTATTCCTTACAAGTTTTTCTCTTCAAAAGCTGTGTGGAATGCTGTTAGGATTTCAAATACAAGAAAATTTTGGGCTCCGCTTGTGTGGCACAGAGTAGTCATTCCAAAACATGCTATTACGTCTTGGCTGTTTATACTTAATCGTAACCCTACTCTTGATCGTTTGTCTGCTTGGGGATATGATGTTGAGTTAGATTGTCTTCTTTGTGGGCTAGCCTGCGAATCTAGAGACCATATGTTCTTTCAGTGTGCTTTTTCTGCAGAGGTCTGGAGTTTGATAATGCGAAGGCTTCAAATCTCTTCTCCTCCATTTCTCTGGGATCAGATCCTCCTTTGGCTGCCATCGATATTAGTATCAAAGCAAAAAAAACTTGCTCTCCTTCAAGGCTGGCAAGCTGCGATTTATGAATTGTGGCGTGAGCGAAATCGACGTTTCCATGACGGTCTCTCCCTCTTCCCAGTTCAAGTAGCAAGGCACATTTTTTCCTCCATGGAAAATAAGTGTAATGCAATGATTCAGCTTGGATTAAAGCGTGGGACATCAATTCTTCAATGCTGGGTTACATAAAGCTGTTTGAAAGTTTTAAGTTTAGGCTTGTTTCTCCTTTCTTATTCAGGCTTCCTTTGCTTGGATCCTTCTTCCCTTAGTACTTAGTAGCTAGTAGTTTTCTTTCTTCTCTCTGTTTGTAATGGTTACATTTTGTTCGTTGTACTCTTTGCCTTCTATTTAAGAAAACCTTTTAACAAAAAAACGTTGTTCGACAAAATGGTTGGGCCAATCCTTCTTGAGCTTTTTGTACTTTGCCAATGAGAATTAAATGATTAGGATAATTAGTACCAAATGGATTGGGTTTATAGTGCTTGTTAATTGTCTAATTGAAAATGGAAATTTGACTCAGAAATAAGCTTAGAGTAATTGATAAATTTTTAATTTTAGATTATATGTTTTAACAAAGTTATCCTTAAACCCGATTCTATCAGGTAGAAGAACCGTGCCGTCCGAACTAGTGGAACGAAGTGAAGCCACAATCCATAAACTTATGTAATTCAACTTCTGATCGGGTTTCACAAAAGTAACAGTAATTAACTAACCACACACAAATGTTTCCAGCTTCAGTAAAATGTTAAACTTCAACATAACAATTTTTTTCTATTTTTTTTCTAGCATCTTATGACCACTTTCTTCAAAATGAATGGTTTGTACGATCTAGACGGTTCAGCTCGATGTTTACCCGACATGCTTTTCCTAGTGGGCCGCACGTACCAATTTGCATGCATAATAATTTTATTGTTCAATATTTATTGGCTGTTGTCATTGTTGAGGATCAGTAGGGCACGACCAAAAAGGCATCAATTTAAATCATGGTTCGTCTTTGATTTCCTTACTCTAGTTTTCTCGGTTCTTTGATTTCCTTACTCTAGTTTTCTTTGGAATTTGAGATCTATGTTAGACTGTGTGGCTAACAAAGAAAATTGTTTTATAGCTTTGATTGTTTTTTTGTCGTCATGATATAAATTTGATATATGACTGTTCTGCACAACAACAAATATAAGGTATAGTCCCATCGGATGGTTTATTTTTTCTTTTACAGTTTTAAGTAATTAACGAGACATTAGGATTATAGAAGATATCAAAATCATAAGAGTTATGTCCATTATACTAAATATTCATCAAAGACGAAAAACAGGCACAAGATTTTGCTAGATCCACCAGAATTGATATGATTTGTTCACATAATGATATGAACTTGCATTCTTGTCTAAATATCTATTTTTTTTTATGTTTATATTTTTGTATGGAACACTTAAGTACAGATACGTACTCCATCCTAACTCATATGGTTGATCTCACTTCGCTCTAAGCCTCTAACTTGTACGTACTTTTGTTTCAACTTTGACTTTAGCTCTGCCAATATCAAAGTTCATAAATACCTCTGGCTACGAACCTTCACACGTATGCATCTATTTACTTATTTAAGCAACCCTTTAAACAAATAACCTTACTCCAGGTAAAATATTACACAAAATACCACTATATTTTAATACAAAATATAATAACAGAATCTTAATATTAATTTGTTGTAACCTGAAAATGATTATCCAAAAAATAGTAATTATTAATTTATTAGATTACAAGAAATCATTAATAAAATAATTTTGAAATTATTTAATAAAATAATAATAAAATTATTTCGAAATTATGTAATAAAATAATTAAATAGATTCTATTTATTGTTTCAGAAATCTTAAGAAACAATAACAAACTCTTTAGAAAATTATAAAATCTATATACTTATTTACGCAACCCTTTAAACAAATAACCCTACTCCATGTAAAATATTACACAAAATGCCACTGTATTTTAATACAAAATATAATAACAGAATCTTAATAATAATTTGTTGTAACCTGAAAATGATTATCCAAAAAAATAGTAATTATTAATTTATTAGATTACAAGAAATCATTAATAAAATAATTTCAAAATTATTTAATAAAATAATAATAAAATTATTTCGAAATTATGTAATAAAATAATAAAATAGATTCTATTTATTGTTTCAGAAATCTTAGGAAACAATAACAAACTCTTTAGAAAATTATAAAACTTAAATTTATTTATAAAACTAAGATTAAATATTTACATATCCAAATCATTTAATAATAACAAATATATATTAAAATTAGGATACAACATTGTTTATATTTTAAAAATATATCTATATACTTATTTAAGCTATGTTGTTAAAAATTTAACCAGTTCTAATGTGACATATTACAAAAATACTATTATATTTTAATTATTCTAATAACTAACAAAAGAAAAGTCTAGATTTGTTTACAAAATTATTAACTCTATTTATTGTTTCATAAATCTTAGGAAATAATAACAAACTATTTAATTGGCTAAAACTTAATTGTTTATACACAATATTCACTATATAAACAATACTAAGTGTATAATATTGATAATATACATAACCTAATTGTAATTTTCACCTATAAAATCAATATACAACATGTTATACCAATAACTTCAATTTATAAATTTGGTATATTAAGATCTCTAAACACGATCACATCAATTTGTAATACCAAATCACGGGTCAATACATGTTTTGTTTGATTTTTTTGGCTTTACCAAATGTATAATTAACGAATTTGATATTGCACCAAACCAAAATAGTAGTACCAACTACGGGTCGAAATCAGAGTATGACCTTAAGTAAATTAAATATATGATTTTATAATATGTATAGAATTAATAAATTTTCTACTATTATTTTGTAACAAACAAATCCAAATTTACATAAATATTTCCTCACGCTGGTAACATTATTCTACAAAATATTAACGTGTATTTATGAGTCGGTAATAAAACGGGTAATAAGACGGGTAACGAGACGCTCAAAAATTAAATTAATATCCGATACTCGATCATTATTCATGGATAATATAATTATTATACCCTTCACTCGACCCTAAAGCTACGGTGCCTTTTTTGGGACTGATACAAACCGAAAAACGGATCCAATACGGGTATCAGTAGTAGTTTACAGGCCTACCTATTAGTTGTTTAATCTGAATCAAAATTCACCATATAGTACTATATTATATAACATGTAAATGAATGATACAACATAAACATAATATTAACAAATAACAAAATAAAAAAAAATTATCCGCGCTACCAGCGCGGGTTATTATCTAGTATGTATTAAAAGTATAATCAACAATTCAATATGATGTTGGTTTGGGAATTAGTTCACTCAAGATTAACCGCATATAAAATCTGTTTAGTTAACCAGTATGTACATGAAAATACGAACATAAGTTTCGATAAAACACTTTTTTCTTAACTCCACTAATTACCCTAAATTGCAAGCAATTTCCACTTGATATTATAACTTATAAGAGGAGAAAATGCGTTACGAATAAATTTTTTTTTTTTTTAAGTTGGAGAGACTTCCAAAACTCTGAAAAATAATCAAAGGACGTTTCAAATTGTGGGAATTTGTCGGTTTGTGAGTTTTGTCAGCAATTTGATATGACAAATCCGTCAGACGGACGTGTTTTAGAGAAACTACATTGCCAAAACCAGTCCAAACTATAAATCACTTTCACAAATTAATGCCAACAGCCAACGTATGATCTTTTCTATAACAGTGTGAGTTGTACAAAAAGTGACTCGACATACCATTAACACATATTTCCATTTTCATATATAAAGCCACATTAATTAACAAGCAATCATCAAACTGTATACTGGCTTTCTAGTCTAAAGTGTCTCAAGTCTAAACCCCCCAAAATCTTAAGATATAAATTAATATCTTAAGATTTTATAAACTATGAAATATGTTCTATCAAAAAGATAATCAAAACTGTTTCACACTATGAACTTCTCTTACGTAAAGGCAACCGTCGTAAGTCGTAACCATAATTGAGTTTTTTCTCTTTCCCCTCTCTTCATTTAACTTTGGTAAAACATTATAAGGATTATGAGTTCATTTGATGATTAAACTTAAAACAGAAAGAAATCGAATCCTATTAATTAGTTTATATAAACCCCAATGTTTTAAGGAAAGATGTTAGAAACAATAAAGGCGATAACACTTTATACAATGCCCATATTAAGACGAAACACCTTCGCGTAGGTCATGTGTGTGTATACCTATATGGGAGATATGGAGGGGGCACTGATAGAGAAAACGCAAGTACGGATTGGTGTACATTGTCCTACCGTTTCTTTTGGTTTGATGTGCATTATTGTCCCACTTTTACATACATTTATGTATATATCTATATATATAGTAAAGAACATAATAAAATATCTACAGGACTTAATATCTATGTATGACGTCTCATATCTCTCCACATCAGTTTTTACTCTTGTCCTCATGCTTTACCGATGTGAAGTTACTAAATTCCGACCAAAGCTATAACAAATATAGGTCCCCCACTTTCACTTTTCCTAATCATATGTGAGAATATTAAGTGAATATTTGAGGTAACAAGTTGTGAAGTGGACTAAAATGGTCCATTAAGACATCGAGGTGTTTTTGTGTCAAGGCTTCGTGTATTCTTACATCATCTTGCATCAGAACAAAACAATCCTAGGGTTTCCATAAAAAACGCAGCTGGTCCGTTGTGACAAAAAAAAGACACATCGGTCCATAAATATTTTAGATGATAATTATTTTAACCACCGATTCAAGTGTATTACTATAAAGAGTCGTAAATCAAATATAACAACGCTGAAACATCTTTTTTATAACATCAACACTGAAACAACACATTTTTTATGGATTTTTTTTTCGTAATAAAAAGTAGTTCAAATTAAACTCAGTAGACCATTTTATTCATTTTTATGGACTAAAACTAAAAAATTTGCCGAAATGTTTGCCTTTAAGTGCTCGTGTTGCAAGTTTGAAGTGTGTGAATATATTTTTCATTAGATGCCCATATCATAGCTGAAATCTTAAGTGAAATATCTATTATAAATCAGAAGATTCCCTCTAGTGAATAATACGGTTTTATTTTGTAATATCAAGTAAATCAGTAATAACTACGGCATAATTTTAACTCCATTGCTCGGTCAATATACTCTGGAGGTGGCTTGGTTGGCAAGGTACCATCAGGGCTCCGTGGTGGTCGAACCCGTATTCCTCCTCTGCTCGTTCTAGAAGCTTACGGAACATAGGATGTTCCAGAAACATCAATGGGACAACGAATCTCTGTGTAGGCTCATGATACCCATCGACGGCTATCACCGCGAAATGACCTTCCTTCACATCTTTTGGGACAGAATCACGACCGTATTCTACAGAACACGGTTTCTTTGCCGAGGAAAAGCCTTTGATTTGCACCAATCTCTCTACAACATTCTTGAGCTTCACAATTCCTCCCTTTTTCTTCTTTGACGGCTCAATTGTAATCATTCTTTGCTTGGCCATGCTAATAGATTAGGTTTCCTTTATTTCCTTTTTTTATCTCGTGATTTCGGGTTAACTTGGCAAATGTATGTTTGAATATAGAAATTGTAAGGAGGAGTACGTATATATAAGGAAGAATAGTACAAAGAGGATAAGAAAGAAGAGGAAGAAATAAGAAGGTTAAGTGAGTAAGGGAGACCGAAGCATGTGGCTTAGTTGGTTGTTTGCCTTCTTTTGAATGTTCCACGAAAGCGGTTTCCACTGTAAGTTATAATTTTCTATTTTTTTTTTTTCTGTTTACCGTCTGTAAAATTAATACAGAGAAAGCTCAACCATAACGACCTAGCTAGAAAACCCACTATGGGAAATTCTTGGGTGAATCCTTTTGTTCACTTCCTTTTTCCAACCAGTCAGTTTTTTTATATTTTTTTAAAAAAAACTAAAGTTATAGTATTAATAAATTTTGATTTACAAGGTTATATGCCGGTTTAGGATTATAAATAGAGTTTATATTTACAATTAAATGATATGATATGTCAATTTAAATTTTTTAAAAAGAATTATGGTTTAGGTTTGGGTTTATAAATTAAAGGTGGGGTTAGGGTTTAGATTTTATAATTAAACAAAATTAAAATGATTGTTTAGTTTTGGGTTTATAAATTAAAGAGGATTAGAGTTTAGATTTTATAATTAAACAAAAGTATACGTCGGTTTTGGTTGAAAATTAGAACTAGAGTTTAGATTTTATAATTAAAATAGATATGTCGGTTTGAGTTGACAAATAAGAATTAAATTTTAGATTTTATAACTAAACAAAGTTGTATATTGGTTTGAGTTTATAAAGAATAATTAAGGTTTAGATATTATAATTAAATGAGATTATGGGGGGTGTATTGAACTTGATATTTTAGGAGATTGTGGAGTATTCTGAAATCTCCTGTTATTTAATTGATGATTTTAAAAAATCATCTGAAATTCTATGTTATTGAATGTGAAATTTATAAAAATCATTTAAAATCATTTACAATCTCTTGTTATTCAATCAGTAATTTATAAACTTACATCAAATATACTGTTATTCAAAATACCACAATTAGTTTAAAAAAATCTTCTGAATGGAATTCTAGGAGACTTTTCTAACATTTTTAGTTCAAAAATATGACTTACAAATCCCACCTTTAAAGTTGAAACTTTGGAAGATTTTTATAAAAACAGCTCGAAGCAATTACAATTTTTTTAAAAAAATACCTCCTACATGGCTCCATCTCTGCAATTTGTCTTCTCCTACTCTCTCTCTCTCTTTTTCACTTTCTCTCTCTCTCTTTCTCTCAAGTACATACATCAAGACAAAAATCCCAAATTTGTCTTCGAGCCCATCATTGAATAACTGCAATTCAAGATGTTCTCTCGGCCACCTTCCGAGCGGAACCGTCGACGGTGACGGTCACAACCTTGAATTTAAAACACAACATGTACGGGTTACACATTTACCCCACCAAATCGGCCTGGACTTTAGAACACTGTTAGAAAAACATAAAGAAATCAAGCGACGGAACAGAGTGCCTTTAACCCATTTCCATTTCATTCTCATATATACAATGAAAAAACAGAGGAGAGCCTAGAGACCACAAGACCATATCCTACAAAATTTTTCACAGACCTTTGTTTTTGTTCTGTTTCTTTATTAATCCTATAAATCTGTAAATTTATAATCCTTCTTCCTTGGGTTCCCACCTAAATATCTTTCCTTATGTGTGTACTACATCAATCAACAACCTCCAACTGCAACTACCCTGAGCTTCAGAATCACCATCGTCTTATTCTTCATTATCTCTTATAACGTCAATAACTGTAGCATTGCAGAAAAAACATCTCTGACAATTGAGAAGATGTCTAGTTATGCAGCCATAACATGATCGGTGTGGACACGGAGCAATCATGGCGTTAACCTCGCCCGCGTAGCAGATACAGCAAGTGTTGTCTTCTATATCCGTGGTGTCTTTGTTGAATGACTCTTCTTTTCTTTCATGTTCTTGCGACGGAGCCCTATCTATGAGATGGCTCAAGAAATTATCAAGTTGTCCAAGTTTTTTTACATAGGCATCATCCCCGCTTACACAACCGTCCTGAAAATGTTTTTAAAAAGTTGTGTCAGTAAGAGAAGCAAGCGAGCAAAACCTAGATTCAAGAGCTTACGTACCCAATAATATTCCAAGAGATATTGAAACCCGTAATAGACTGTATCGGGGCACTCTATGCTTGCGAAAAGACCAATTACATCATGTTGTTGCTTCTGTTTTGAGTATTCACTAGCCTCCAAGAGATTCAAGATTATACCAACCAAAAGAGCTAATAAGATCCCTCGGCTAATTTTCTCTGAAGGTTGTCCTTGCCGTCTAAGTGACCTGACCGAGCCAAAAACCAGTTGAAAACATATCAAATTAAAATGAGTTGTTTAATATGTTTTAACTAATTTACAAATCAAGGAACTCGTCATCTACTGCTGAGGTCATGTGATTCAAGATGAAGAGAATTAACTAAGTGAGCCTACGAAGATTCGTGTCAGTCCCAGCAAGAAATGCCTGCGGTATTGCATGAGTGCAGAACTCCTTTCAATCACTATGGAGTAACTAATAAAAGTAGACTGCAACTACAAACTCCTTTCAATCACTAATCGAACTTGATTTTAGGATATTTATATGAGGTGCAGCTTTCTTGTCTTTGCCGTGATTCTGCTTACGATCTCTATTTTCTCCTTTTAACCATATAAATATCCTAAAATCACCTAAAATTTCATAACCAAATCTCACTAATTCCAAAACTCAAATCTCAACAAATCCTAAAATCTTACCAAATCTTCTAAAATTACACTCAAATCTCTCAAAATTCTAAAATATTAAAATCCCAGCAAATCTCCTAAAATATCAAGTTCAATACACCCCCCTATGTGTCGGTTTGGATTTACTTAAATGAATGTATTTCAATTTTTGGTTAATGATTTTTCAAATCTATCAATATTTATTTTATTTAATATGACATGACATTATTTGATTGACTTAAATAAGAGAGGTGAATGAATGGGGTGAACCCAAGTATCGTCCTAATATTATAAAAGTTATACTATTTACACTTCATATATGGCAAGTTTAAAAAACTTCAACAGGATGAAGATTATATTCTCCCTTTTCTTTTCCTTGTCAAATATAGTAGCCTCTTATCTTTATTTCTTTCACACAAAAATGCTTCCATCTCTTGCTTATACTAGTTTTAAGGCAGGAAAGAAAACAAAAGTTGAGGAGAAAACATTCAGTTAAAAGAAACAAGGAAGCATTAAATGTAAGAGAGGAATAAAGATATATGAAGCATGATTTTATTTTAGGAAAATGCTATCCAACTCGGTTGGCAACCATTTTACTAACTTTTACCATTACATATAGTTATTTTTGTCTACAACTCAAACTTAAATCCAAGTTATATAACACACAACAACATATATTACTACAAATCGTAAGACCATAATTTCCTGTTGTACTACTGTAAATATATATTTAATATCTCATTGTATTTGTAGGCATCTAGTAATTGCATAGTTTACCCTATTACAATAAATATGTATTTTTTATGTCTTGTATTATTATTGTTGACTAGATTAGTTATCTATATATAGGTTTTACTTTTGAAGTGCCTTTAGATTTTCAAACTTCTTACAAATAGTTTTTCTAATTTTAGGTTTTTTTAATTGTTTAATGACTCAAAATTGTGTCTCATTTTCTCTTAGAGTAACTCCATTGGGAGTATCTACTATCTACAGTCTTACTGAATTAAAAAAAAAAAAACTCGTGGTATACTAATAAGAATCTCATCTCACACTTGTCTTTTTACTATTTTTAAAAAAAATTCTAACAAATTTAAATTTATTAAACAATTAAATTATATTAAAATGTTATTTTAGGTACTTGAATGATTTTTTTTATTGACGGAGGGATCTTATTTTCAGTAGAACCTACAAAGATCTAGGGAAAAAAATAACTTATTTGATATGATTAATGATTCTGCTAATTAATAAACGAATATGCATGCCTTATCTACCTTTTGCTGCATCAACCCACAACCTTCAACGTACACCCGTCTTTGTGTAAACTGATAACAGATGTGTTTGAAAACGTTTTTAGAGAATGACCGTGAATTTAATATCCATACAGTAATTTACATGTTTATAAAAGTATACACTATCAATGGTTTTTTTTTTTTATGTAAGTTAGAAATGATGTTATAGCTATGTGATTTTCGTGTAGATGGACGGACGATCACATAATTCATAGAAAAAAACTTAGATTCCGTGAACACTTTTTTACAGCACGTTTTTCAAATTTTGATCATATATTTTATAATATATATGTAATAATGTTTTTTATCAAACTATATGTAATAATAATGTATATTAATTAAATATTAAATTTAAAAGTTGAACATGGTGAGGGCCAACAAGCCAGACAAGTCCAACGTAATGGTAGAGTGATCTGACTGGTTGTGCGAAGACGGACAGATTCTAGTTGATCTCTCTTTTTTTTCCCAATGTTTTTACCTATAGGTATGTTTTTGAAATCCTTGAAATTTTGGGTGTCTAACAAAGAAAAATTATAATTCTATGAACATTTTTATGATTGATGCTATCCAACTGATCCAGAATACCTCCTTTATTGATTCAGATTCTAATTGGTTAACCTTATTGGCCTTAATTCTTTTGAAACAAATTAAACAGAAAACCGAAAAACAAAACTAAGCTCTTATAACTTCATGAGTTTTGTTATGCATGAAAACAAAAATTAAGCAAACAACGTCGCCGGCTATACCATTTCATCATATTTTTCACGTTCAATCCATATAGATCGTTTGTAATGTCATATATATATATATATAAATGTATACACAGTACTTTGCGTCCTTGTGAACTGTATATATAGTAGCAGTGTAGCACTAGCTTTGTATCTCTGCATGCAATGTCATGGTCGGTTTCGTACTACATTTATATCATATACATGTGAATTCAAAATGATGTTTTCAATTATTTTATTTCTTTTGGACGGCTAAATATTTTCACATATTTTCATGTTTAATGACCCGTTTGAGATACTAATAATTTTTGTGATTAAGGATTGTAGTTGTTAGACAATTAGTCGAAGATTTATTGGTCATATTGTGTTAGTTATTTGGGTGTTTTAAAAAAAAATATACACAAACACTTTACTTTATTATATATATAAAACAGAAAATGCTAATAAAATAAAATACTGTTATTAGTCCACGAGCATCACTTATTAATGGATCCCACCTTGACATTTTCGTCTCTCTCTACGAATGAAGAAGAACGAGCTCTGAGAAATAAGTATGTAATGTTGCTAATTCACTCAGTTATTAACTTAGAGCTGTGTATATATGTTTATGTGTTAATTTATTATGTTATTGTTATGTAACGACACTTCCTCCCTAGGTGTAAGATGATAGGGCTTGATGCCTAGCTTCAATTATTGTATCAACATGCAATCCATGGACGTGACATACAAACAGTGTCAGTCGAATCTAGAATGGGACGCAATTGATTCATGTGTTTGTCATGCGTACGTAAGTGTATTTACCATATATCTCCGAATCAAATTTCTTATCTATTGAGTAACCAATGTGCAAGGCTGCAAAACTATGCACGTATCCGAGATAGGTTAAGACCTATCTTTCTGTTTTCTTCAATTTCCTTTGTTCTTGTTCTTATTTTTCTTTGTTATTCTAATTTATATGTGTATTCTCTGATTTTTTTAAATAAAATTTGCGACAGAAAAATCGCATGAGCAATAGTGATCTTTTCATCAAATCTATATATAAAAGAAAATTGATTAGAAAATATTTTATTATGACATATTCTTTTTTAGATATATAGCTTTGTCAAAACTTCTGACTTATATATATATATATATCATGCTTTCATTATTATACATCTTGGAAAAAAAGAAGACATATATAAAGTATGGGAAAATTTATTATTGTAAATCGAAAAATTATATAAATTTGATGTCAAAAGAAAAAAATTAAGGTTATGCCTTTTTCACCTACCAAATGTATGTGGGGGAAAACGATAAAAATACAATGATTTTTGTTCTATATGATAAAACTTATATTTTTTTATACGAATTCTTGATCAACCTTCGAAACGAAAATAAACCCATTATTCAACACAAAAATGAGACGGTTAAGTAATTTTCATACTTACGCACACTAATTACCTCGTACCAACAATAATATTTTTTGAAAACAACAAGTTATACCATAACATAAAAAAACAGTAGTCGGCATGCAACACGGGAACATGTAGCAATAGAAGAATGGTCCTTGTCCAAAAGAGACACTTTTGAACGTCAGTCCAAGGAGAAAACTTGTTTATAATATCTTAGAACTACATGACTAAATAGCAACACCATCTTGACATAATATGACCTAGCTAGTTGATTAGACATATGATTGCGTAAATAATTCCACGTTCTTCTTTCTGAATTTATATTATTGGGAAGTTGGGAAAAAGTGGGGAAAAAGGGCATATAAATGTCGTTGGCAGTGTACAGTCCATATTAAATTTTGAAAGCTACTTGACTATAGTCTCCGCTATAACCGCGGGATGGTCCGACACGGTCTTTATTTGTTTATCGTCTTCTTGTTTTCGATATATATGGATTTTGCACTTTCTGTTCAACTCTATAGATACATTAACCCGCTAATATATGTAAGTGAATGAAAATTTGGTAGGATATTTTGATTAAGAAAACATTAACCAACAAATTAAGTTATTGAGTTATAAACAAAACGATATTATTAAATATCATCTACAAATATCTAGGTACAAAAGCAAAGGAAAGTATCTAATCTATTGATGATTACATTACACTAATTGGTGATATCATACCCTTTATGACTAAACGTTGGACCCGATATAGCTTAGTCAACAAAAGTTTGAGATTTGTTCAGTTAACGGAAAAGAGATATTTTCTTTAATTTGCTTAAACGGTAAAGTTGGTTTTTGTTTTTTATTCTTATCCCTTAAAGTATATGAAACAACATACATAGTTTATCATGCATATAGAATATATAGAATAACTAAGTAATTTTATATTTAGAATTTAGTGAATACTTCGGATCATGGTCTCTTAATCAACATAGTGAATTATTTCAACTAGTAGACCAATATAAGTTGGTTACCACGTGATAATATTAGACAAGCAAATTTTTTTAAAATAAAGAAAAAAATAACGTTTTTACAACTAATGCATCGGATAATAGAAAAAATTTGAGTTTAAAACTTAGAACATAAAGTTGGTTGAAGGTCTAAATGAAAACGGAAGTCACGTCCTAGTCAAGCAAGTTTACAAAATACGTATTTTAACTTTTAAGATAGATTCATGACTTATGTGCTAAATATCAACCCGAGGTGCATTACTGCAATAGAGTTAAACGAGTCCAAGGACCATATATGTTCTTTAAATGTAAGATCTCAAACCTGATTTGGAGAAAGATTTTGCTCCGCACGAACTTTAATGCACAAACACGCATGCATATCATATACTCCATCCGCTTCAAAATATAGAATGTTTTAGTAAAAACACACATATTAAGAAATAGTTACTTTTAAAAAGTTTAACCAATCATAAACAAGTTTATCATAATATAAAATATAAATTTAATCTAAAATTGCATAGAAAGTTAGAAACATCCTATATTATGAAACAAAAATACTTCTCTAAACATCCTATATTATGAAACGGATGGAGTATGTTATAACCAATCTTATCGTGGGGCGTAAAAGCTTGAAAACATGACATACAGTATGTGTAAGAAACTCTAGTTGGACCAATCCGGATGTCGATTTGAAAGAATAAGAACTAAAAAGGGCATGACAAAAACTAGGCAAAGATTACACCCAAATAGAAAACTAGGCAAAGATTACACCTAAATAAAAAACTAGGCAAAGAGAAGTATTCCATAAATATGGTAAATCGATTAAATAGAACAATAGCTTATATCCAAACAAACACCAACTAATTCGTTATATATAAGGTATCACTTACGTGTTTTTTTAAGAAATATAATAATAATGAAAAGTGAAAATGACGACACTATAGTTAGAACAAAAATCCATTGTTTGTCTAGAGGTTTCTAGCGGTCGGAGTCTCAACCCTTGTCTTGGTAATTGGTAAGTCTTCGAGCAATTGATAGAGCAGATTCGGATTATAGAATGCGGGATTCAGATTGGCGATATTTTAAATTATATAATATTTATATTTTTCAGATTTTCAAAATATCTAGATGGAGAATATTTTTTTAATTATTTATGTTAAATTAATATATATTAATTTTTTCTTTAAATTTTATATTATAAAAAATAACTCATTGGTAATTTAGCACAATATCTATAATATTCCAAAAATAGCATTGTATTACAAAATTAATTTTTTAAAATTAAACTCTAAATTCAAAATATTAAACCCTACCACTCAAAACTATATCCTAAATATGAAATTGAGAATCCAGACTTAAAACAAAAATCTCAAAAATTAATTTTAAATATTGCAATGTGTTAAATAATACTATTTTTAGAAGTTTATAGATTGTGAGTGGCCATAACTTATTTTAATGCTATTTTAGAATATTTCTCTAATACATATTACCTCCTCCTATATATATTATTATTTCATTGTAAAGAACTGTTTACTGTTTTGTTTTATCTATTTTTAATCTGGATTGTCCTGAAATTTTTTGGCAATACAGAACAGTTTTTTGACTATTTTTTTTTTGTGGCAGTAAAGAATTTACTTTTTTTTATCTATTATTACTCTGTAACCTCCTGAAAGTTTTGGCCAGAAAGAACACTGTTTAACTAAAATTCGAGTCCAAATTTACTGTGTGGAGAATTCTGTCCTCACAATTAAAAACGTACTGTCCTTGCAAATGCAATAAGCTCTCAAAATAATGAAATAATGTATTTTTACTACTCATGTGATACAAGACGATCACAATATATCCGTCAGACTTTTTCGTACTTCTTTTTCTTTTCTGTTCCCTACTTAGTTTATTTACCTCCTATATATATATATTCATATTGTTGCGATATACTCCAAATGTTTTTGCTCGCCTCGAAAATCACATAACGCTGCAAAAGCTCTGATCCTCCTCACTGAAAAAACCAGTCACTGGGCCTTCCGGGAACCTGTAAGGCCCAAGCCCATGAGTGCAACCATAACCAGGTTGACCCGGAGACCCGACTTTGGTGATTCCCTCTGCATTGTCTTTCTCTTTCTTCTTCTTCTTCTCAGGCACGACGTGGACTGTTTTATTCAGCTTACGTCTCAGATTCTCTGTTACAGACTTAACATCCATCGCCCCCATGACTGTTACCGTTTCCTTCTCCTTGTCCATTTTGACCTCATACACTCCTGTTGATGACACATTTACTCAAATGATGTTAAGTCAAACTCAATACACAAGGTTCTGTAATCAGTCAAAAGTAATGGAAACCATAGCTCATGAATAAGTCTGACCTTTGGTGTTACGGGTAGTCTTGTAAATCCTCTTGATGCAGCCATCACATGAGCAATTCAGCTTCAGTACCACTGTAGTCACAGCAACCTAAACAAGAAAGTCAAAAACAGATTACAAAGTCATAGCAAGTATTGAGAACGGCTAGATTAGTTACTAATCCAGTAGGAGCACCTAGAAGATAATGTATACGTTATTTTTTCCTACAAAATGAATAGTTAAGACTTAAAGAGTAATCTAAGAAGAAGAAAGTTATATACTTGTGCCCCAAGCAAGTATAAGAAACATCTACCCCTTGATACTACAATCTTACTACATTCTAATCATGGTTGAATCAGTTGTGAGAGACATATATTATATAATCAGGGGAGTCTAAACTTATGCAATAAATGTATCTGAGGCTGAAAAATATAGAGCATACCAGAGTCGGAGTCTTATTCTCATTAGACTTTTTCTCATTCGTCTCTTTGGTATCTTTCTTTGGTTTAGGAGATATCAGCTCCACCTTCTTCTTGCTCTTCTTCTGCAGTTTCTCCGCAGTCTTCACTGGATCCTCCATAAACCCAATCAGAGTCAGCTTGCTTGAAGCAGGTTCTGGCCTCACTGTTTCAACTCCTGATTATAAGAGTAAAACAATCAGAAGAAGTAAGTGAGATTATCGACTAAAATTGCTGTCAAAGAAAACCAAAAAGTTCATGAAACAAAGATCCACAAATCCAAACACACAACAGATTCAATCCTTCACAGATCCTGCGTTTCCAAATGATAGAAACAGAGGTGTTTATGATTATTGAGTAACCAAAAGATCATGAAACAAGGATCCACAAATTCACAAATCACAACAGATTCAACTCTTCACAGATCCTGCGTTTCAAAATGGTAGAAACAGAGGTCAAAACGTAAATCAGAGATCAAAATCGTCAATAGTTTAACAGAACTTCACAATCGGTTCACATACTAGCGTAAGACGAAAGAAGGAGAAGATCAAAATCGTCAGGGTTTAGGGTTTAACAAAAGGTTCACAGTCGATTCACGATGCTTTTATCGGAGTAGAATCAAAACCAAAAGGACTAAACACGGACGATTCGACTCAGATTCAACACAACGTAACCAGGAAAAATCCAAAAACAAAAACTGAGAAATCGAAAACGATTTTAGTACCGTTCGATTGAAAGCAAAAACGAGATTGTATACAAAAAAAAAAAGCAAGCATGAAGAATCATGGAGTATCGATTTCGATTTCTAGGGTTTATACCTTCCAAACGACGAGCTAATCGTACGATTCGAGCGATACAACCATCACAGTGCATATCAACCTTAAGAACGACGGTGACTGGCGTCGTTGTAGCCGTACTGTTCTGTTTCTTCTGCTTCTTCTCCTCTTCAACATGATGATCTCCGTAACATTCACAAACCACATCCTCCATCTTCGTCTCGTTCTTCTTCTACAACAGCTCAAAAAAAAAACGAATCACACAAAAGGAAACAAACAAAATCAGAGACGCATTTACAGAGAACAAAAAGCAGAGAGCGAACCTTTGATGAATCTCTGAGATTTTGAGTTTATCGAGGTTTCAACAACAGAGAGGAGAAGATAGAAGACGACGAAAAGTTTCAGAGACGGCTGCTGCGTAACAGAAGGGTGTGTGTATGTGTATGTGTGTGTGTGTGTGTGTTGGAGGGTTCACAGTACCGTACACTTTGTTGTTATAGTCCTTTCTCTTTTACTCAGCTTTTTATTTTTTTCCTATTTTTATTTAATTAAATACAAACTTGCATTAAATGAGGTATATTAAGGTATTTTAAAAACTTTTTTTCTTTTTTTCTAATGATCTTTGTGTTCTCTCACACGCTATCCTGAAATTACCAAAACATGTTTGTAAGTTGTAACTACTAGTCTACTAACTAGAAATTCGATTTTATTTAATTTTGGTTGTTATATATGTTAAAATTATTAATGTATGGCAGTTGTAAAATATTGATACAAGAATTATATTTCACTACGACTGAAAATGGACTTAAACGTGTGAGTGTAGTAGAAGTGGAAGAAAAATAAGAGATTACAAATCGGGCTAGTTATAAAACTATACAACTTGCGGGGACTTATTTTAATACATTAAGCAGATTGTATAAAATTATTAACATTTTGAACTTGTTTTTGTTGATTTAGATTTCCATTGTGGGAACTCGGAAATCTTCTGTTAAGATTAAAAAAAAAAAAACAAAAAAAAAGGATGGTCTAGTGCATATATTTCAAATTAGAATCGTAAATTAAAGACAATTTGTTGGTGGGAACATTATTTATATTCCTTTATATGTGATTTTGTTAGTGACAAACTATATGATAAATAAGTTAATATATATGCATTCTAACAAATATGTGGCCTTTAAGAAAAATTCTATTTATAAGACAAAACTTTTACTACTATATTTTGCTGTTTTTTTCATAACCATATTTTCATTGTATCTTTAATCTTCAAATTTTGTTTAACGCTTTGAATTAGGGAATAATCAAGTAAGAGAAAAAAAAAAGAAAAAAGTAAATTGCACGACGGCGACGATATAGATGGAGAGCCTAACTTAGCAAAGAAATTTGCATGGTTACTGATGACATTGACACCACGCTCAAGGCTGAACGCTAGACTGAATATGTCGATCGCAAATGAGCCAATGCTTTCTCCACCACCTTCAAATAGGTAAGTCATCTTCTGCCTGATCATTTTCGTAGAAGAAATATCAATTTATTAGACTTGTTACAAAAATCCATCCCTCTTGGGTTCTTAGAATAAATGTGAACCCAAGATAAGCTGCTAGTATTGCTAAAGGTTTATTAAGGTCATAAATTGTCGAGTCTCCCAAATTCTAGATAGTTATATTTGACACTACAAAAACATTTCAGGATAAGTGATATTTGAATGTACCTTGCGATTATTAACTTCAATGTGATCTTATGAACGGGGGTGTCAATTTCGTCTACTGATGAATGTGATCTTTATGAAACCTTATTCTTGATCTTAGAAGTTAGTATAACTGAATAAATTATAAAAGATGTAATAGGCATATCGCATATATAGCAAACTCTACATAGAAATTGAACCATTGTTTTGTCAAAGTTTCAATTTATGTTAAATGAATTTGTCTAATCATATACAAAGTAAATTGTTAACCATGATTTAATAAATTATGTTTCCTGTAAATTTCATATACAGATCTTTGATGATTTTCATTATCCTTACATTTTTTTAAAAATATTAACTTCATAAAAAAACATATTTGTCATCATAATTGTTATTAAGTCCCATAGTTACAAAAACAATATCTATTGCGTTTGCATTAAGTTTCCAACACACTAATTACAGCCAAAGCTAAAGGAATAGAAAAAGCTCAAGTGGAAAACAAAAGAAACAACAAAAACTCCATTGAAGGACCTAGACAAGAAGAAAATGAAGAACCAGAGTAAAGTCCACTATAATCTTTCAAGAACCATGAACTCTCTAATCACTCTCCTCTTCTTCTCAATCCTCTCCACCTTCAAAATCTCAAATTCATCTCCATTAAAACCACACCCACTTCCAATCTTACCCATCCCTTCATCCCAACAGCTCCAATGGCAACTCGGATCCATGGCCATGTTCCTCCATTTCGGACCCAACACATTCACCGACTCAGAATGGGGCACCGGAAAAGCCAACCCATCTGTTTTCAACCCGACCCATCTCAACGCAACCCAATGGGTCCAAATCGCTAAAGACTCAGGCTTTTCCCGCGTCATCCTCACAGCTAAGCACCACGACGGGTTCTGTCTCTGGCCTAGCGAATACACCGATTACTCCGTCAAATCTAGCCCCTTTAGAGGCGGAGCTGGCGACGTCGTGGCTGAACTAGCTGCTGCGGCGGCGGAAGCTGGAATTGGACTTGGTCTTTACCTTTCTCCATGGGATCGTCATGATCCGTGTTATGGCAAGACATTGGAGTATAACGAGTTTTACCTGAGTCAAATGACCGAGTTGTTAACAAAGTAAGCTCCTTTTTTCTCATATCAATCAAATGGGTTTGTGATTATAAATTCAAAGTTTTGAAAAAGGTTGAATCTTTTATAGTTATGGAGAGATTAAAGAAGTTTGGTTAGATGGTGCTAAGGGAGAAGGAGAGAAAGATATGGAATATTTCTTTGATACTTGGTTTAGTTTGATCCATCAGCTTCAGCCCGGAGCTGTTATTTTCTCTGACGCCGGTCCTGATGTCCGGTGGATCGGTGATGAAGCTGGACACGCTGGTTCCACTTGCTGGTCACTCTTTAACCGAACTAATGCCAAGATTGGTGACACTGATCCTTTGTAAGTCATTCTCAAATAGTCAAATGGTCAAACTTTTATAGAAAAGAACTTGAATTTGTTGGATCTTGTACAGGTATTCTCAGGAAGGTGATGGCTTTGGGCAAGATTGGGTACCAGCGGAATGTGATGTATCGATTCGACCTGGTTGGTTTTGGCACGCTTTGGAGTCTCCGAAACCGGCTGTTCAGCTTTTGGATATATACTACAACTCAGTTGGAAGAAACTGTCTCTTCTTGCTTAATGTGCCTCCTAATTCTTCAGGATTGATATCTGAACAAGACATTAAGGTTCTTGAGGAGTTCCGCGAGATGAAAAAGTCTATTTTCTCGAACAATCTCGCCCGTAAAGCCTTGGTTAACTCGAGCAGTATTCGTGGCGGTCAAGTTTCACAGTTTGGTCCTAAGAATGTTTTGAAAGAAGGATTAGACAAGTACTGGGCGCCAGAGGAGAATGAGAAGAAATGGGAGTTGTACTTGGAGTTTAAAGACTCAGTTAGTTTTAACGTTTTGGAAATTAGAGAACCGATACATATGGGTCAGAGAGTCGCGTCTTTCCATCTCGAGACGCATAACACTGTAAGCGGGAAGTGGGAGAGAGTTGTGAGGAGCACGACGATCGGGAACAAAAGGCTATTACGGTTTCCGAAGGTTGAGTCGCGGTCTCTAAAGCTTGTTGTGGACAAAGCGAGAGCCGACCCACTTATATCATACCTTGGAATCTACATGGACAAGTTTTCAGTTTCAAGTGGAAACACAACAAAGATAACAACAATCACAAGGACACTCAAGGAGGAGCAACAACTACATGATTTGTAATAAACAACTCTCAAGGATACACCACATAAGTGTTTGGTTTTCCTCTAGAGTATCCTTTTATGTGCATCACTTCATATATGTGACAGTATGATTGTCAATTCTAAAGTAAATAATATGATGAATCCTTGTATTTTGAAGCCTAGTCATAAATTCACCTATGACCTATAAAGCTAAAGAAACGACCTTTTTGCCGAGATTGGGGGTTTATGTACTAATTGTAACTCGGCCCAAGTGTTTTAATGGAAAAGGAGAAAACTTTGATGACAAAACCAGAGAAATCCCTAAAGTAAAGAAAAATGGAAGCCACTGAAACGGTTCTTTGCACGTTGCTTGCCGTCGACCTCACTGACTATTGCTACAGAGTTTGTTCTCGCTGCCAGAGAGTCCTTCCCTCAGACAAGAATGGCGTTACCTCTTCATCACTATGCCAATTCTGCAAATCAAAAGAGCCCAAATTGCTCTACCGGATTCTCGTAAGAACCCTTTCGATTTTTGATTTGCCACTTCATCACTATGCCAATTCTGCAACTCCAACCTTTCGATTTTTAGATATTTTAGCAGTTGTGAATTAGGGATTTTAGAAATTGGGTTTACGTAATCTCTTGTAAGAGCTGTGGATTGAGAAACTTGGAATTCAAAGTTTCAGCCTTTTCTGAAGAATCTGTGTTTTTGGTTAAAAATCTAACAGATGTCTATAGCAACAGATACATCAGTGAAAACTGTGATCTGTTTTGATAGAGTTGCGACTGTTCTCTTTGGTTGTTCAGCTGATGAGTTCTTTCACTTCACCAAGCTCAATCCTTTAACCGGTAATAATAAACCATCAAATTCACTTTACTAAGTTTGAGAAGATTATCAATAGCATCTGACATTACATTGAAAGCTTTGAGATGTTTTTGTTCCCATTGCAGCATCAATGGTGAATCAGGTCTTTGATGGAGAAATGCTAAGGGTGACATTGACTCGGCCTCACAACCGAAACGCTCAACACATGAGAGTTGCTTCTATTGTTCCTCTAAGATCAGGATTTCAGCCTGCAATTGTAACCTTGAGAGAGATTTTCACAAAGAATGCTTCTTTGGGGAGTTGCTCCATAACAAATCACAATCTCTAATGTTGGAGTAAAACATATAAATGCTACAAGCACAAGTTGTTTGATCTCAAATACTATGATTCGTTGCTAAGTCCATTCTACCATCTCTATTGATCAAATCCTTCGTTATCATCGAATTCGTGGTTAAATGATGCTTCAATCTTTGTGAAAAGAACCTAATTCATCACGCTTCAATCTTTCAGAGGAAGGTCCGTCAAAGGAGAAATCGATCCTAATTCATCACGCCTGTTACTTTCTCTTTAGCTTAAGTGAAGCAAAGAGATTGCTTTATATATGTAATCAATGTGAGAGTTGATTGTTGAGAGTTGATTGTTCTGAATGCAGGAGTATCCAGAACATACAGCCTACCAAACGCCGCCGCTGTTTTCTGATGATTAGCTTAATATCTATCTAGACAATTACCATATGCATGAGGATAGAGATAGTTTCCAGAAGTATGATCAAATTAGCTGCTCTGATTATCGGGTTGTTTATATGGGTGGAAAAGGTCTGAGTAAGAAGATCAAACAAACTGTTTGTGTTGTTGTCTGTTTGAGTGTTTTGGCCTTTGGACAAAGCTGATGATTTCTGAACTCTTGCTTGTAGGATCTTGGACACCTCTACACGCTCAACTTTTGTATTGGAGAGTGCTCTATTAAGGTTCTCCAACAGATTCTAGTTAAGTTGCATCAGTGTAACAAATCTGTTATGTGATCTACTGCACAAAATATTGACAAGAAGGTAAAGGCTGAACTATCTACAAAAAAACAAACATAAGCTTTTCGAATTTGAAATCTTGAGTAATCTCGGCCATGGCTTCTGGTATATACTAAGAAAAGAAAAGACTCATTGTTTTTGATATTTGAGATTGTTATTTTCTTCTTCTTTTTTTCTGTTCTCTTCAGGGCATGTCACCTTGCCAAGCAGGCGTTCGATGATGCTATCTATCTCAGAGCTTGACACTCTGAACGAGGAATCATACAAAGACAGCACCTTAATTATGCAACTCCTTAGGGACAATCTGACCTTGTGGACTTCTGACATCCCATAAGAAGGAGGTAATAATCATTCTGAACCTAACCAATCTCTTATTTTATGATGTTCTGTTTTTAGCTTTTTTCCCCCATTCTGGATGTATCTAGTCAGTACTCAATGTTATGTTTTGTTTTGCTTGGAATCTATAAGACATTTCAAACATTTCCATGGACATTCTTGATGATAGATGGTTGAAATAGCATCCAGAAGATATTTCCTATCTGATTATGATTCATATTTTGCTGCGGATTTAAAATGTTTATTTTGTCTGTATATGCAGCAGATGATTCCCATAAGACGAACGGTTCTGCCAAAGCCAGTGCAGGTGGAGATATAGCAGAGGTAAAGTAGAAGGGATTCCTAATCTTGAAGGGAATCAAATTAGTCAATTCTGATACAAGATCTCTTTGCTCTTGATGCAGTGATCAGATATGTGTGCACCCATAATGGCGGCAGCCATGGTCATTATGTTTCAAGAACAACTAAACGCGCGGTGAATAATAGTGAAACGTAGGGTTCCTCTGTTTCCTGTATCATTAATGTCTATGTTACTTGTACAATGGTTTAGTCCCAAATCTCTCTGGTTTGAATGTATTGCATCATTTTGATGCCTGACTCACGACACTGCGTATTTGTAATTTCAACCAGATCTGATGTGTTTTAAATATGCAATTGTTTGTTTAAAATCTTAGGAAATATATTCATTTTCAAGTTTTTATAAATATACAATATTAAAAATATTAAACAAAATTTATTAGACTATAATAATTTCTAAAATAAAAATTTTAAATTAAGGACCCCTATTTTAACCGATGGACCCTTAAAAATAAAAAGTTTCTTCAAAATTTGTTTATTTCACTTTTATTCACTTTTATTCAAAATTAACAATTAAAAATGTTTTTCGCAACTTTGCTAAGACTCCATCAATGGAGATGCTCCATCAAAGTTACTAGCTAGATGGTCACTTGTTGTGCAAAATTTGACAAAATCCCTATATGACATTTTTGTGATTGGTAGTAGTAATTTGTAGTACTAAAATTGACAAATTTATCGTAAAATAAATAAAAAAACATTATGTACAAATAACATTAAATTCATCAGAAATCCAAATGAAAGCTTCTATCAATAACTTTGAAAATAAGAAAATCAAAAGTTATTTACTATTCCAAATGTTGTGTTGTGAAAAAACTCTTCCATCTGATTCTTGTTGCTAAACGTTGTGATCTCTAGAAGTTGGAAGATGATGAAGTAAGAAGATGTTTGTTTATTATGAGTTATGATTGTGATTTTTTTTTTTAATGTTTCTTGCATTGTTAACTCGTTGTATAGATCGGTAAGTTTCAAAATCTAAATTACTGTTCATCACCGAACACAATTCACTTTTAGGCCTTATTAGCTAAATGGTCATTTATTGGGCCAAAATTCGTAAAATAAATAAAAAAATAACATTACATTCATCAGAAATCCAAATAAAAACTTCTATTAATTACTTTGAAAGTAAGAAAATCAAAATTCATTTACTATGAATATTCATTCAACTTTTTAATTCTCAAAGTAGTAGTAATATACAAATTACAAAACTCTCACCAGCCACACCAAAATAAAAATGAAAAGGAGAAAAAAGTAATATACACGTGTCAAAATTATATTGGTTTACGAATAAGAGTTTGACCTTCTAACAGACCTATTCAATCTCTTTGACAAAGCCTCCAAAACTTGCCACGTGGCATCTCCCTCTCTTGAAGGAACATTAAACACAAGGGCCCTCTTAACAGACTCATCCTCCAAGTTTCTCTGTATGACAGACAAATTAGTAGCCGCCACGTGTTCCAAAATCTCCCCTAGCTTTCCGACGTCTCTCTCCGCCACCGTGAGCGAGATATCCGGCCAACGCACGGCGGAAGGAAACGGCAAACGGATCCCGTCGGCGATAATCACGGGAACACAGCCAAGAGCCACCGACTCAACAAGTCTTGGACTCCACGGTGCCCACCCTAGAGGACACAAACAAAAAACAGAACGTGCTATTTCTGACTGGTAACCGGCGAATCTTTGCCGTTGAAGATAAAATCTCCGGTCACCGCCGTAACTCCGCCATATCTTCGTCCTTACTCTCCTGATAGGTTACAAAAAAATTAAGCGTCTTTAGTTCAAGTCACGAGTTTAGAGATAGAGATTGGTACAAGAGAGTGTTTGTTACTTGCTATAGAAGCGACCACTGATGTTTTTGGGATGAAGCTCCATCTTGCCCCGGAAAAAAACCCAAATGTCTCGTTCTTTATTTACCGGAATATTCCTTTGAGTCTTTTCTAAACTTTCCGGTGAGATGTACGGTGGTATCACAACGTTCTCTACCTCTTGGCATGGATGGTTATATGTAACACCAAAAGTTTGCAAAACTATAGAGTTTCTCAAAATATTTGGTACTCCATCAGCAATTGCTCTATCCTCCTTCACAACCAAATATAGATTTAAGTATATAAATAAATGTATATATATAAAACTTGGCAAATCATTTTTTAAACTAACCATAGTGTGGAAGCAAGAGCCAAAGTCGTGTGTAGCCGTGAAGACGTGGTCAGAGCCATTGTTTCGACTCCAAAACGGGTATTGAGTCGAGATGAGGCTAATCGCTTCATTGATGAGTGATCGTGCGTGACCAATCGCTGGAAAGCCATTGATGGTGCTGAAGTTGCAAGAGACATAGACAGGGACGAAGAAGAAATCGGCTTCGTAAGGATCTTTCGTGCGCACTTCTTCATCGAGGCTGAGAAACGCCTTGTGGAGAGCCACCTCCGCGGCAAAGAGGTGGTTGCTGCATCTGTCGTTGGCTAACCAGTCTTTGTTGAACTTTGAAGGTAAGTCATACACGTAGATTTTCAAATTGTTGAATACATCTAAGGGAAAAAAAAACATAGTTATAACTTATGACAAGAATATTGTTTTTGTTCGTGTTTTTTTTTTTGTTTTTCCTTTTGAAAAGTAACACACAAGCCATGTAAAACGTTTTTTTTCCTTTCCCTCTTTTGAATATAATTTAACATTTATTCAAAAAAAAAAAAAAAAACTTATGACAAGTTAAGATTGTTCAACTAAAACGTGCAGTAGACCGGACCGAAGCCTAGACTTATCCCCGATGCCTATAGATAGTCTTAGTCTTTGTGAATATACTATAAAACATAATTGATCTTACCTGTTCTTATGTTGGGACGTTGAGGGGCAAACCCAAGTTTGTGGTCATGGATTTTGGATTCAAACATGGCACGAGAAGCGAAAAGCTTTGGTTTAGGGTTAGTAAGAAGAGGGTTTGATCGTGGAGGAGAAGACTTATCTTCTTGATCTTGATCTTGATCATGGTCGACAAAAAAGGAAGCAAGAAAATAGAGAGTAAGGGAGAAACAGAGGATCCATTTGTAGTATTGTTTGAAACAGAGACTTTTCTCTGTTCTTCTCTGTTTATGCGTTATCATCGTTCTTGTTTCTTCGGGATGAATCTTGTGGCCTGAGCTGGTTGTTCAATTCGAAACATCTGATTTGTTGGGATGGAGTTAATAGGGTTTTGAGTTGGTGAAGAGGGGTTTTCGGATTCGGGTTTGGGAGATGAAGTGGAGATTAAGGAATGGTGAAGGCAGAACAAACAATAGAAGAAGTTTGGAGAAAGATTGATGAAGACTCTCTAATTAAATCTCTTTTTTTCTTTTTTCTTTGTTGACTATTATTAAGCGATATTATACATTCAAGTTTCTAATATAATTTCTTTATTTCTCTTGTATTTGGTGTTTTTTTTTTTTGTTTTTAATTATTATTAATTTCATATGCCAAAAAGTCGTATTTTTGTAGATGATAGCAATACTAGGAGATTATCATCATTCTTACGTAGGAGGTATTTAATTGCATACAAATTTATTATATGTTAAGAGACTCAATCTTTAAAAATCCTTACATCTCAAAGTGACAATGACAGATTTTGCATATTTTTGTAAAGTTGTGAAATTAATAAGTATGACACTTAACTGATTTATGTGAAAAGTATATTTTCGGACTCTCTCAAACCTAATATGAGGTTTTTGGGAATCGGGATCAGGACGCTGTTGGATTCATGCTCATTCATTTCAAGGAAGATTTAGAAAAATAAAATAAAATAAGAGGAAACATGAAGAAAAAAAAAGAAACATGATACTTTTTTTAAAAAGAACATGATAATATTTGAAATATATAATAAATACGAAATTATTGGATTGTTAGGAAACACTCTTTTGCTAAAATAATAATGTCTTTTTTTTTTCTTACTTTTTGCAAAAGGGGAAAGAAGCATGAATATGAGTATAGAAGCAAGAAGACAAAACTTAATTTGGTATATAAGGACGTAAGGTTCACCAAAATATTCAGAAGAAAATATGTCTATGTTAGGCGACTACATAAGGTTGTGGTGTGGAATACGATTCGTTGTGTTACCAGTGAGATTGGCCATGGTTTGGTTCGTCCAACTGATCGTGTGTATGTTTATGTGTCACCGCGTTGATCATTGAAAGATATATTCGAATAAGTAACCTGTTGTGTAACACTATTTTGTAAACAACACACTTAATTTTTTTATTATATGATATTTACAGAAATTTTATCTTAGTTTACGAACTTAGGATTAGCGTTTAAATGAGAAAAAACGCGCAAACATGCGGTAATGGGATCAATTCATTTCATCCAAGTTTTTTTTTCCCTTCAGTTCTAGATAAAGTTATTTTACATCACATATTAGAAATGAACGAGCGAAGGTACAATTCAGGATTAGACACTATATATTAAACTTTGCCCAAATTTTTTTGTTTTTTTTAATAAAACTTTGATTTAAGCCGCAATTTATTTAAAGACTATAAAACCTTATCCTTGATCAGATTAGGTTGAGTATTATATCCGTACACGGCAAGAGATAAGGACCCAACTCGAATAGGGAACCAACTGGAACCATTGTAGCCACCAAATTTTGTTAATGGTGTTCCTTTACTAAAACGAAAATATATAATTATATTAATTAGTATCAAACCAATGAACATTTGTCATACAACGCAATCACTTTTTCCTTCACAAACCAGAGAAATATGAACGAAAAAGCTATAATTACGACATGTAGATTTTTCTTAATGTTATAATTAGATTTAATGACACAGTAAAACTTAATTAGTGGTTTCGACTGGTAACCCCCATACAATTTCGTACTGTTTTGAGTTATGTATCTGACCCAGTTTGTAAGATAATTGTTATGAGGTATATAATATATAGATTCGTAACTATTTTTTATTTATCAATTAAACCTTGTAAATCATATGGTTGCTAATTTGATTAAAAGATATAATATTATTATTTTCTTTATCAATCAAACCACGTAAATCATATGGTTGCTAATTTGATTTAAAAATATAATATTATATTAACTAATTTAGATTATATGAGAAGTAGGAATATGGACAAAAATAGGTTTATAAAACTTATACTTATCCAAATTTATAAAAACGATTTACAATATTATTTAACAATAATAGTGGTTTGAAATAAATAAATTTGTATCCACTTAGAAAATGACGCGCCAACTAATTTTCTTTGGCTTCTCTATATCTTCAATACGATCAAGCTAAGCCAGAGAAGTATAGTCAGCAAGCTAAGTATGGCCCATGGGAAAGTATAAGAACATCGATGTGATGTTTTCATAAAACTATTTAATGAGACCAAAAAAATAATTCGATGTTCAGTTTAGTAAATAAAATGTTAAATTTGGCTCAAAAAAAAAAAAAAAAAACATTACAAGACAAAGAAGAATTGAAAATGAGTTGAACCACCTCTTTGTTTCCGTAAGCATCAAGGAAACTTGTATCAGTGCTTACCACCACCACCACCACCACGAGTGGTCCTTAATATTTTCGAAAACTTATACATGATCGCATACATTTTCTTTTCAATCTTTGCACTAATTGATCAGAGTTCTCGAGAAATAGAATACTAGTGTCCCATGATTTTACATACGCTTTCAAGTTATACTTATACACATTCTCAACTCAACGCGTTTTTGTTTGTTAACTTTTATGTGATACCTTGTTTTTTGTTAACTTTTATGTAATACTTAGGTACGTATAAGAACTTATAAGAAAAAGGAAAAAACACTCTACCAGCCACTTCTTTTTACACCTTTTGTTTATGCAAAAAGAAGGGATAAAGAAGTCCATGCATGTTCGGTTATCAACTTATCACAAATCATTCTTTTTGCTAACCGACCGCATTTCAATAGTGTATGAATAGATAGTTTAGTGTTAGGATTAGCGTCCAATCGCATATTACGTTTTATATATAATAAACCTGATAATATAAGGTATAGTGTCATTTTCAAGAGGTTGCTTGGCAAAGTTGGAATGACATAATGCATGACCAATAATATAATGTTAAAAAAGAAAAATAAAAAAAATACTAACGTAAAAACTGTAGAAATGGGTGGGTGGGTTAGCGATTACTCTATTACGTTTGGTTTGTTTTGTAATCCTTGAAACTATTCCATCTGTTGTATATTCTTTTATTATTCATTAAACATGTTAACACGAATATGGACATTTACATTAAAAAAAAAAAAAACTAAGAACGCTATTACTCCCAAAATCCATAAAGCCTCCATACATACTATTCAAATCGATATGTATTTTCAAATGACGCACCCGCTTATCGTGGGTATTGTTCAGAAGCTAAGAGAAGTAAGACACACTCGATAATTTAGAGGGTTTGTTGTTACATCATCTTTTCTAGTTAAGTCACGATAGTTGTTTTGTAATTTTTTCATGCTTTGATGTTCTGAGTATGGCCAAGCGATATGTTATCTTGGATTTATATTCTTGACATCAATCTCTTTTTGTAATCGTTCTGTGAGTGAGAGACAGAAACAATTTGTTATCTTGGATTTTTCTGGTTACAACTTCTGCACTCGTCGAATCTCTTTCTATGATTATCGGAGTTTTTTTGGGTTTCCAATAATTTAACAGTACGACTAGTTAAATTTAACTATTTTAGAACATGGTTTATTGCTAGATTTAAATCGGAATGATTCTACAACATGGTTTAATGCTAGATTTAAATATTTAATCATTTGATAATCGCAAGCAGCTGTGATTGCGATTGCGCCTACGACTGCAACTACAATTTTAAAATCGCAGGATGTTGTTCGTTTAGCAATCGCACGATTAGTTGCTAGTTAAATAGTTGCGTTGCTGATTTTTCTTGCGATCAAACAATTCAATCACAAGTCACAACGACTGATTGCGTGTTTAGTAGCCGTGTCTTGCAACTGTCAAACGAACTTCTCGCAGTCGCAGGTCGTA